>NC_057804.1:125339920-125373563 GCF_018294505.1 Triticum aestivum
CAAGCGCGCTCTTGGTCGCCATCTTGACCACAAAAGCTGCTACCCGTTCATTCGCCGTTTGCCACTAGACTTTTTCTTAACTGTAAACAGACTGATGTGCCATGTGCACCAAAAGGAATGAGCATTGATTGATGATGGGTCTTCTCCACCGTAACTCATCGGGACGGGATGGGTCTGCCGCCAACCTTGAGCAAAGGAAGGATCCAACGGAAATCGCTGCGGTTGCCTTGCCATCGACCGACTGCCTTTTCTGTTGTGCGCATTCAGAGACCTGTTTGGTCCAAGTCGCATCTCAATGAATGGTTGCCTACTCTTGCCATCCTGCGCAACTTGTGCTTGGACGCACCATCTATCTCATACCCTAGCAATTTTATCGTGTCTGTGTGTGTAACATTATACACCGAGTTTGAAGAGAGAGAAATCTCTAGAGTTCAGCTTCCGTTTGGCACGTTGTCTGCCATTAGTAAATCCCGACTCGGCGACTCGGGCGGCGCTCGATCCGCTTTTTCCGGCGTCGTCCCTGTGCGCCTTCCCCTCGCCGCCGCCGGTCGGCGTCATCGGGCCTTGCCCGGGAGGCTGACGGCGGCGGCGGGGTTCCGTTCCCGTGGATCTTTGGGCAACGTGTTCGACGAGATGCAGATGGCGGCTGGCGGCTGTGAAGGTTGATGCTGCAGCGGCGGCTCCGGCGCTCCACGTATTTGACGGAAGCATGGCTTGGGATAACTAGGTTGGCATCATGGGCGCTCGTGACGCAGTCATCTTCGTTGACAGAACCACTGGAGCATGCACATATATTGCTCTTCTGCGTCTTGTGCTGTGACTTCCTTCGATGCATCCAACCTGAGAGCACATCCATGCTAGGGCCACTGCTCCATGGGTGCATTTTTGGCGTTGGTGCGTAGTGCTCATGGTGGTTGTTTCCTCAGGTTCGGCCGTGAATCTGGTCCACAGGCTGCTGTGTGGTTGTGGGCTAGACTGGTTACCTGAAGAGCTTCAACCTGGATGATCTGCGTCCACTGGCGAGGACGGCGGAGGTAGTGGCAGCTCGTGGAGCTGCCGTCTGATACAGATCAGTCAACAGCTGCTACTTGTGAGGATGTGTAGGCCTTCAAAGTGTCCCCATCCCGGGATTTTGGTGGTGCCGACAGTCCTTCTTCCCCGTCAAAGTCTTCGTCAGATGGTGGCGAGAGAAGATCTTGTCTCATCTTGTCAACTTGCTCGTACGGGCGTGGGCATCCCTCGTCACAAGGACCGTGCGCATATGCAACTACTGGAATCGAGGAAAGTGGAGGAGACGACACAAGATTACTTCGATTGGCTGGTACTTTTGTAGTACCTAGTCTCGAGCTCCGTGGTGAAAACCATAGGTTTGACCCTAGTTGGTCATATCTGGCAATGGCGACGTTCTTTTGCGTCGTTATCCTGATGAGGGCATTTCTTGGAATTGGCTCGAACAACATCTTCAAGGTGAAAACCCATGATCTAACCTTGGTGTGGTTGGATTCGGCGACGGCGGCGCTTGAACGTCGTTCCCTTCCTTGAGGCGTCGCTTTTGAAGAGCCTTTCTCATAGTCCTTGTGTTGTGAAGAGATGGTTGACGCCGATGGTCACTGCTGTATACCGTTTATCGTTGCTTTCAATTCTTCGGGTTTTCTTTTCTCCACCTAGGCATAGCTTTGGTCTTTTATGACTTTGCTCTTTGCCGAAGTGATCGTGTGGGTGCGTGTGTTGTGTTGGCTGTGTGCATCCTAGTTATGCAGAGGCCGGGTGTGTACTCATTATGATTGTATCCCTCGATGCTACACTATGAGTCAATAAAAAAGCATCCTTTGTCGAAAAAAATTAGTAAATCCCGACGTGGCACTCCACTGGTGTATATGTAAAAGTTTCCTTTTCCTATGTGCGCCATGTAGTGAAATATAAGTTGGAGTTGGTTTACCCGAATTAGGGCATCTCTAACGGCACCCCGTAAATTTTCTCCCGCATTCATCTGTGGACTAAACACGGATGCGAGAGGACGCCATTCAACCGTACCCGCATTATGTCTGTTAGCAAATTCAAATTTAAATCTACGCTGATTCACACAACGCGCCAGATCACATCCCCGATCACAAAGAAAAGGAGGCAAATATGCTTAATTTTTACATGTCCAAATTCAAAAAAAAAATAAGTCCGGCAGTCCGTGTATTTCTGCCCTGCTGGACCGGCCATCCCAGCAAGATGCTTCCCGATCAAGGAGGTGATGTTGCCGCCGCGTAAGCAGCCTCCACGTCCACCTCCGCCTCCGCCGCGTCTTCATCTGCCGCCGCCGTCAACTCATCTTTCTGCCGCTCTAGAATCTGGTAGCGGACTGATTGCACGATCATTCTAGCTTCGGCATTCAAGGTCTACATCTTGGCGTCCTCCGCATTGGCGGCGATCTACACCTCTTTTCCTCGAGCGCGACCATCTTCTCCTCGAGCGCCGCCTTCCTCTCTTCGATCATGGTCCTTCTCTCTTCGAGCTTGATCTTCTTCTCCGCCGCCTTCATCAACTGCTTGAACCTCTCCGCCTTCCGCTCCTCCTTGATGTCCGAGCGACTCACGCGTGCCTCTTCCTTCTTCGCCAAGATCTCCTCGGACCTCTCCGTCAGCTTGGCAGCTGCACCTTCTCGCTTCGCCCTCTGCTCTTCCCACTTCTTGCCCCGCAGATTTCTTCTAACCTTCTTCGGCGGTTCTTGGGCTGGGTCGGTAGGGTCACCGGTTTCTTCCTCGTTGGCTTGGGTGGCGGCCTTGGCAATGAAAATGTTCCACTTCGGCTGCCCATTCAACTGTCTGCTCTAGAGATGATCGGTTCTAGCTCATATATGCAGATATTATTTACTTTCTCTTTTTCAAATAGCATGGCTTGTTTCATCACTACTATACTAGTCATGTTTTATCTAGTATTTCTGTTAATAAAATCATTCGGTAAATTGCTCATATTTCCAACAACTTCAACCAACAATTCCTGACGATGAAAAATACTCGGAGAAGAGCGGCGCCGCGTTAACATCAACGATGGTAAGGAACCATACTGGCAGAGTTTGCGAGCTGCTTGGCGGTGTAGCAGTAGGAAGGCTTGTAAGGCTCCGACCACGGCGCCGTCTGTACTGTGGGTGCGCCCGTCTGGCGGCGTCCGCCACGGCGTCGCCGACCGCCCCGTTCGCCACGCCCATCGCCACCACCAGGACCACTGGCGGCCAGACCTTCTTCATCTCCTCCTCCTCCTTTGCGGCCTTCGCTTTGACACGGCGATTTTGCCGCGTCTCTGAGCTGATCTTCCGGGCGAGCGTGATGCTCGAATCCTATGGCACCTCTGTCGCCTCCATCTTCGATAGGTTCTCCGACGGTTCCATGCGTCAGCGACGTAGGGAAGGAGGGTGGGAAAAAAGAGCGAGAATTGGGCGCAGAGCGGTGGGGGTGGAAGAAAAGTGTGGGGTTTTGGTGCGAAAATAGTGCCGAATGCTACAAAAGTGCAGGCTTGGCCTTCTTTTTGGGTCGGCCGGGGGGCGGAGAGCGACGTTTCGCGTGTCCGGACTCCAGCAAACCTCCTCACGTTTGTCTTTGGTTTGCGGAAGAAATCATGTCCGGACCACTCCACGGACTGATGCAGCTCAACATTGGATTGCTTCCGCGGTCAGGACGGTTGCGGGAGGCTTACGGATCGGGGACGGAGATGCCCTTAGAGAACATGGAGTTTTCCATTGCTGGAAGAATATCTTGGCGCGTACAGAACACGGTTTGACTGTGACCAGCGACTGAAAAGACTCGACTGAAAATAAGTTCCATAGCGGAATAAGTAAGGGTTTGAACTTTGTAGTCAACTTGACTTCAAAGTTTTCCCTCCAAAGTTCACACTTACGACTCTCTTGCGTGGAGTGTGACGGTGAAAGGATCATGAAATGCCCATCATATAGTCAATTTCTAGGGTCGAGTCTATTTCCCTTTCTTTTCAGATAGCTTATCACGTTTGCCGCGGGCTAACAAGAGGATGTGTTCGAAACTATCGGTAGTCAGATCGGCGGCATCTGAATTGTTCAAATTTTTACCACATGAGACGAGGCCATTTTCACACTAGTAAATTCACAGCACTCTTACTAGTAAAGATAGAAACTGCAACATCTTCACACACCCATATTCGTTCTTCCTGTTATTCTGTTATTCTTTCACAGGAATCAAAATCTCTAGCTGGCTACATGTACCCATGGTCCAGATCTTGCAACTTCTAAAGGTCCTGCGAAACATAGCACCACCTACTTCTGTGGAGAAGAAAAAGCTTCTTGAAAAGGCCATAAATAAACAACACTAGTTAGACAAGTGCATATGTAGTACTAATTCTCATCCTTGAAATGTTTGGTGGATGCGGTCATCACGGAGGTGATGGTGATGGAGATAGGGTCCAGCACGATGCCCCCACCATGATGCTACTACTAAAAACTGTCCTCATCCACTTTCTCTCCAACGCAACCTCCATCCTGCCAATGGCGCAACGTTAATTAGCACCCCAATTTGTTTGTGTTGTGCGCGCCATGATCCAATCATGTGCGCGCTGCTGAGAGGTTTTTTCTTTGTTCTTGAGGGATTGGCTTTGGGGTTGTATACTTGGTCTTGGATAGTGCTATCTTTCACGCCTAGTGGGTCCTTGCTGTCCCGGCAATGTTTGTGCTTAGTTCTGTGTTGATTGATAGTGCTATAGTACCAACTGGGAGTTATCTAGAGGGACCAGCGCTTAGAAGAAATCAAACACAACGGCTACAAGTTGGCCAAGGTATCCATAGAGGCATGGACCATCTATGATAATATCTATCTATCTCAAAGGACTGCTTCACAAACGAAAAAAGAAAACCAGGTCAAAATTAGTGCACACACATGTTTCAATATACTAATCTCGATGATCACAAGATTGATACACATCCACTGATTAATAATAAAAGAATGTGTCGAAAATGGAGGGAACAAATGTAAGAAAGAGAGTGGCAGGGAAGATGCACCTCTCCTTGTCCAAAAGGAAAAGGTCAAGATGCAGGGGAATGGCAGGAATAAACAAGGGCGATGAGGTACTGCCAATCTATCTATAAAACCAAAACAAGGTACTACTGGCTTGATGAATCCGATGTAACCTTTGGATTTCATGGTCAATTGATTCACACTACTGTCCCTGTCGTCCTAGCCTTGTATACAAACAAATTCCCGTGAAACCACGATCTCGGAGTTTGTCTTAATGGGTGTGGCTAGATCCCAGTATTTTTGCACAAATTTCATGAGAACCACCTTTTGGTGGATGCTAGTAGTGTGGACACATCCATGCATTAGAGCATCTTTGACAACTTCCTTTCTCTTAATGGGTGTGGCTAGATCCCAGTATCAAACAAGTAAAATGACATATAGAATTATTTTTTATACGAATCTTCATGTAAGATCTCATGAATATAGCATTGACTGAGAGTTAATTATGTCTCAGTCGACTAAGATTTAGTAATCTGGTTTCTTAATATTATTTTTCATATTGGGTGGTTGGACCAAAACCATCCTCCCCTTTGCCCAACAAATTATCGGTGATCGCCAAAAAAAAGACCCAAACTATTCGTATAAGGGGGGAGTTGCATCTCCCCAATATCCTCCGAGCTGTGATGGGAAGCAACGGCCTCTTTCCTGCCCGAGCGACCCGACTCGAGCCATCTCATTGCCGTCATCAGATGGATCTATCACCCCCTCCTTGTCGCCTTTGCTCCTCCCACTGTCCCTTCCACACCGATGTGGACATGGACGGATCCAGGAATTAGAGATAGGGGCAAACTTGCCGAGTCGACATGTTTGCCCCCATCATGCCTAGGATGCACACGGACAAAGACGAAGAGGTGGACGATGATGGAGTCGGTGGAACCAGAGGCAACAGGTGGGAGGGCCACGACGGTCGCAGGTAGGAGTGCGACGGTGGTGCTCGAAGTAGGCGGCGAAGAACCCGACAACGTGGCGAAGACCGTGCACAAACCGTGGCATTCCCACGCCTAGGGAGGCCGAGCGGCGCATACCACGTAGAAGTCGACACGTGGGGACGGCAGAATGGGCCATTGATACGTCTCCAACGCGTCTATAATTTTGATTATTTCATTTTGTTATATTATCAATCTTGTATACTTTATATACCTTCTTATACCATTTTTGGGAACTAAACTATTAACTTAGTGCAGTGCAAGTTGATGTTTTCTTCATGTTTTTGGTTTTACAAAAAATCCCTAGCAAACAAAGTCCAAATGCGACGATATGTTTTGACGATTTTTTCTAGATTGGGAGGGACCCTAGAAGCTTCGTGGGAGGTCGGGGAGATAGACGAGGAGACGACAAGGCAACACCGTAGGCGCGCCGTGCCCCCTTGTGGGCCCCTCGTAGCTCCTTCTGACCTAATTCCAGCTCTATACATTCCCAAATATTTCAAAACCCCTAGAGCGAGACCCAAAGTAATTCTTCCATAGTCGTAAGCCTATGTTATTCTGTGATCCCATTTGGAGACCTTTTACAGCACTCCATCGGAGGGGGAATCGATCACGGAGGCCATCTTCATCAACCTTGCTGCCTCCATGATGATGTGTGAGTAGTTCCCCACGGGACCTAAAGGTCCTCTCTCTCTCTCTCTCTCTCTCTCTGATCTTCAATGCAATGTTCTCTTCGGATATCGATTCGATGTAAACTTTTGCAGTGCGTTCGTTGGGATCCGATAAATGTGGGTTTATGATAAGATTGTTCACTAAAAGTAATTGAGTTATTCTGAACTTTATTATGTGTGATTGTTATAGCTTTGTATTTATGTCCAATCTATCCGTTTAGTTTGGCCAACTAGATTGATTTATCTTCAGCGGAATAGGTGCTTTGTGGTAGGTTCAATCTTGCGTTGTCCTCACTCTGTGATAGGAGGAGTAGCGAGGCACGTATTTGTATTGTTGCTACTAAGATTAAAAGGACGGGGTTTGATCATGTTGATTGATTTTATTTTGTCTACATTATGTCATAATGCTTCATGCATTGTCTGTATGTTATGAACTTAATACCTAGAGAGGCAAGCATAAACAGGCTTTCGAAGTGGAGTAATAGTAGTAGATGCAGAATCGTTTCGGTCTACTTGTCACCGACGTAATGCCTATGGACTGATTGTGCCATGAATAACATCATAACTATGCGCTTTTCTATCAATTGACCAACAGTATTTTGTGTACCCACTGTCGCTATGTTCTTGAGAGAGATGCCTCTAGTGAAAGCTATGGCCCCTGGGTCCATTTAAATCATATGGCTAAAACCCTAAAAACCTTCTGCAATTTATTTACTTTTTATTTAGTTTATCAAATTATATATCTTCCACTATCAGAATTAGTCCTTGAAATTAACAAGTACAAGGGGATTGACAGCCCTCTTGCCCTCATTGGGTGCAAGTATTTGTGTGTGTGTGTATGTGTAGCTACTGCTAAAAGTTGTTTGCATGGATCTCCTGTTGCTTCGATAAACCTTGGTTCTTAACTGAGGAAAATACCTTTTGCTACTATATTACTTCACCCTTCCTCTTTGTGGAAATTCCAACGCCTATCACAAGTAGTAGAAGAATTTCTGGCGCCGTTGCCAGGGAGACTTCATCAAGCAACCAAAAGGACCCTTCACACACATTATCATTTACATGTTCTACTTTTTACTTGCTTTTATTTGCCTTTATTAGTTTCTGCTAAAAAAATAAAAATACCAAAAATATCTTGTGTCCTATCTTGCTTGAGTTTCTATCATGTCCAAGTTTGATAAAGTTATCGTTGAAAGTGCTAGTGAGGATAGTCCTAGTGAGTCTTGTGAGTAAAGGCCTGAACTTGAACCTTATAATTTTGAGCCTCCCATTAGTTTGGATAGTAAAACTCTCCTTGTCACTGGTGCAGGGACCTACTATACAAACATTTTTTAACCCCTTTTTGTGATGGAGTTTTAAACTGCCGCCTTGCATGCGTGCGTGATAGGGGAGGATTCTTCCCACACGGCCCAGAAACCGTTGGCGACATGGAGTAGGAGTGCATATGTTTTGTAGAACTAAGCGTATGCGATGCCCGCATCTATCCTAAACACGAGTCTTCAGACAACTGCTTGTGATATATCTGTTGGGGAACGCGGTAATTTAAAAAAAATCCTACGATCAGGCAAGATCTATCTAGGTGATGCATAGCAACGAGAGGGGAGAGTGTGTCCACGTACCCTCGTAGACCGAAAGTGGAAGCGTTTTGACAACGCGGTTGATGTAGTCGAACTTCTTTGTGATCCAATCGATCCAAGTACCGAACGTACAACACCTCCGCATTCAGCACACATTCAGCTCGATGACGTCCCTCGTACTCTTGATATAGTTGAGGCCGAGGGTGAGTTCTCTCAGCACGACGGCATGGCAACAGTGATCATGATGCTACCGGCGCAGGGCTTCGCCTAAGCTCCGCAACGGTATGATCGAGGTGTGTAACTATGGAGGTGGGCACGTATATAAAGGAGGGAGGAGGAGGAGGCCGGCCTAGGAGGGGCGCACCTATAGGGGGAGTCCAACTAGGATTCCCAATTCTAGTTGGAGTCCCCTTCCTTTTCCAAGAGGGGAGAGAGGGAAGGAGTAGGAGGGGAAGGAAAGAGAGGGGGGCGCCCCCCCTCCCTAGTCCAATTTGGACTTGCCATGGGGTCGCGCGGCCACCCCTTGAGGCCCTTCTCTCCTTTCCCATATGACCCATTAAGGCCCACTACTTCCCCGACGAATTCCCGTAACTCTCCCGTACTCTGAAAAATACCTGAATCACTCAGAACCTTTCCGACGTCCGAATATAGCCTTCTAATATATCGATCTTTATGTCTTGGCCATTTTGAGACTCCTCGTCGCGTCCGTGATCTCATCCGGGACTCTGAACAAACTTCGGTCATCAAATCACATAACTCATAATACAAATCATCATTGAACGTTAAGCGTGCGGACCCTACGGGTTCGAGAACTATGTAGACATGACCGAGAAACATCTTCGGTCAATAACCAATAGCGGAACCTGGATGCTCATATTGACTCCTACATATTCTACGAAGATCTTTATCGGTCAAACCGCATAACAACATACTTTGTTCCCTTTGTCATCGGTATGTTACTTGCCTGAGATTCAGTCATCGATATCTCAATACCTAGTTCAATCTCGTTACCGGCAAGTCTCTTTACTCGTTCCATAATACTTCATCCTCAACTAACTCATTAGTTACAATGCTTGCAAGGATTATAGTGATGAGTATTACCGAGAGGGCCCAGAGATACCTCTCTGAAACACGGAGTGACATATCCTAATCTCGATCTATGCCAACCCAACAAACACCTTTGGAGACACCTGTAGAGCACCTTTATAATCACCCTTTTACGTTGTGACATTTGGTAGCACACAAAGTGTTCCTCCGGTATTCGGGAGTTGCATAATCTCATAGTCTGAGGAACTTGTATAAGTCATGAAGAATGCAGTAGCAATGAAACTGAAACGATCATAATGCTAAGCTATCAGATGGGTCATGTCCATCACGTCATTCTCCTAATGATGTGATCCCGTTCATCAAATGACAGCACATGTCTATGGTTAGGAAACATAACCATCTTTGATTAACGAGCTAGTCAAGTAGAGGCATACTAGGGATTATATGTTTTGTCTATGTATTCACACATGTACTAAGTTTCGGGTTAATACAATTCTAGCATGAATAATAAATATTTATCATGAATTAAGGAAATAAATAATAACTTAATTATTGCCTCTAGGGCATATTTCCTTCAGTCTCCCACTTGCACTGGAGTCAATAATCTAGTTCACATCACCATGTGATTTAACACCAATATTCACATATGTATGTGATTAACACCCATAGTTCACATCACGATGTGACCAACACCAAAAGGGTTTACTAGAGTCAATAATCTATAGTTCACATCGCTTATGTGATTAACACCCAAAGAGTACTAAGGTGTGATCATGTTTTGCTCGTGAGAGAAGTTTAGTCAACGGGTCTGTCATATTCAGAACCGTATGTATTTTGCAAATATTCTATGTCTACAATGCTCTGCATAGAGTTACTCTAGCTAATTGCTCCCACTTTCAATATGTATCCAAATTGAGACTTAGAGTCATCTAGATCAGTGTAAAAGCTTGCATCGATGTAACTCTTTACGACAAGCTCTTTTATCACCTCCATAATCGAGAAATATTTCCTTAGTCCTCACTAAGGATAATTTTGACCACTGTCCAGTGATCTACTTCTAGATTACTATTGTACCCCCTTGAAAAAATCATGACAAGGTACACAATAGGTCTGGTACACAGCATAGCATACTTTATAGAACCTATGACTGAAGCATAGGGAATGACTTTCATTCTCTTTCTATCTTCTACCGTGGTCGGGCTTTGAGTCTTACTCAATTTTACACCTTGTAATACAGACAAGAACTCCTTCTTTGACTGATCCATTTTGAACTCTTTCAAAAAACTTGTCAAGGTATGTATTCATTGAAAAATCTTATCAAGCGTCTTGATCTATCTCTATAGATCTTGATGACCAATATATAAGCAAGTTCACCAAGGTCCTTCTTTGAAAAACTTCTTTCAAACTCTCCTTTTATGCTTTTTAGAAAATTCTACATCATTTCCGATCAATAATATGTCATTCACATATACTTATCAGAAAGGTTGTAGTGCTCCCACTCACTTTCTTGTAAATACAGGCTTCACCAAAAGTCTGCATAAACCATATGCTTTGATCACACTATCAAAGTGTTTATTCCAACTCCGAGAGGCTTGCACCAGTCCATAAATGGATCGCTGGAGCTTGCACACTTGATTAGCACCCTTTGGATCGACAAAACCTTCTAGTTGCATCATATACAACTTTTCTTCCAGAAATCCATTTAGGAATGCAGTTGTCGGCGTCCTGGATATGGGAGTATCCAGCCCTGCCTACCTGCAGCCCACCACGTGGCTCCATCGACGGCCTGGTACGGACCACCTTCAGCATCAACACCTCAAGACCCTCACGAGGGGCCAAGCCTCGCGAGGCGGACGGCGCCAAGACCCCCGAGGGGACCGGCCTCCTCAGGCTGGCTCCCGAGGGGCGGAGAGTTCTATGCAAGGTTTACCTCACGAGGCTCAGCTGACGTGAGCCATGATGACCAAGGCCAGGCGGGCGCAGAGCGCAGGTTTCCTCTTCGATGCAAAGGAGGCAAGCCACAGGCGCGGAGTCCCGAGGAATCAACCAAAGGTTTCCATTCTGGTGCAACGAGACCAAGACCGCCAGGACGGCAGGACGGAGGTCATCGACGAGCCCACCGCAGCGTCACGACCAGAGGCTTTTTGTAGGCGAAGACTACTTTTGTAAGGATAAGTTGTACTACTTTTCCCCTTTCAAATCCGGTCGTTGTGGGATCCCTTCCCGCCAACATTGGGGAAGAGGACCAAGGCCACTATAAATAGGACTAGCCACCACCATAGAGGCATGACAAGCCGAACTAGCTCACACCATGATACGTCTCCAACATATCTATAATTTTTGATTGTTCCATGCTATTATATTACCCGTTTTGGATGTTTATGGGCTTTACTTTACACTTTTATATCATTTTTGGGACTAACCTACTAATCGGAGGCCCAACCTGAATTGCTATTTTTTTGCCTATTTCAGTGTTTCGAAGAAAAGGAATATCAAACGGAATGAAACCTTTGGGAGTGATCCTTTTGGAACAAACGTGATCCAGAGGACTTAGAGTGGAAGTCAAGAAACAAAGGAGGCGGCCACGAGGGTGCCCGGCGTACCCCCTACAGGTGGGCGCGCCCCCACCCTCATGGCCCCCTTGAGCGTCCACCGACCTACTTCTTCCTCCTACATATACCCATGTACCCCGAAAACATCAGAAGCGACCACAAAAACCTAATTCCACCGCCGTAACCTTCTGTATCCGCGAGATCCCATCTTGGAGCCTTAGCCGGCGCTCCGCCGAAGGGGGAATCAACCACGGGGGGCCTCTACATCATCTCCAAGGCCTCTCCGATGAGTTGTGAGTAGTTTACCACAGACCTTCGGGTCCATAGTTATTAGCTAGATGGCTTCTTCTCTCTCTTTGAATCTCAATACAAATTTCTCCTCGATCTTCTTGGAGATCTATTCGATGTAACTCTTTTTGCGGTGTGTTTGTCGAGATCCGATGAATCGTGGGTTTATGATCAAGTTTATCTATGAGAAATATTTGAATCTCCTCTGAATTCTTTTATGTGTGATTAAGTTATCTTTACAAGTCTCTTCGAATTATCAGTTTGGTTTGGCCTACTAGATTGATCTTTCTTGCAATGGGAGAAGTGCTTAGCTTTGGGTTCAATCTTGCGGTGTCCTTTCCGAGTGATAGCAGGGACAGCAAGGCACGTATTGTATTGTTGCCATCGAGGATAAAAAGATGGGGTTTATATTATATTGCATGAGTTTATCCCTCTACATCATGTCATCTTTCTTAATGCGTTACTCTGTTCTTTATGAACTTAATACTCTAGATGCATGCTGGATAGCGGTCAATGTGTGGAGTAATAGTAGTAGATGCAAGCAGGAGTCGGTCTACTTGTCACGAACGTGATGCCTATATACATGATCATGCCTAGATAATCTCATAATTATTCGCTTTTCTATCAATTGCTCAACAGTAATTTGTTCACCCACCGTAATACTTATGCTATCTTGAGAGAAGCCACTACTAAAACCTATGGCCCCTGGGTCTCTCTTTTATCATATAAGCTTTCAATCTACTTTTATTTGCATCTTTACTTTTCCTATCTATATTATAAAATACCAAAAATATATTTATCTTATCATATTATCTCTATTAGATCTCACTTTCACAAGTGGCCGTGAAGGGATTGACAACCCCTTTATTGCGTTGGTTGCGAGTTCTTGTTTGTTTGTGTAGGTGCGTGGGACTTCTGAGGAGGGTCCTACTGGATTATACCTTGGATCTCAAAAACTGAGGGAAATACTTACGCTACTATTGCTGCATCACCCTTTCCTCTTCAAGGAAAACCAACGCAAGCTCAAGACGTAGCAAGAAGGATTTCTGGCGCCGTTGCCGGGGAGGTCTTCGCTCAAGTCAAGATATACCAAGTACCCATCACAAACTCATCTCCCTCGCATTTACATTATTCCTCTCGTTTTCCTCTCCCCCACTTCACCCTTGCCGTTTTATTCGCCCTCTCTTTCCCAATCTCCTCTCTTTTTTGCTTGTCTTTTGTGTGCTCGTCGCTATGGCTAGTCCTCCTATCCTTGTTATTACTCCCGAACATGAAATTCTTAATTTTAAGCAAAGGGAGGGAGAAAATCTGAAAGATGCTTGGCATAGAATTTGCAATGCTCAAAATGGATCTAGTAGGAAGCTTTCTACTTCCATTCTTCTTTGCAATTTTTATGTGGGCATTACTCCGTGGAATAGATGCATTCTTGATACCATTACCGGAGGGATTTTTTTGGATAGACATACCTTTGATGCTTATAATGCTATGTTAGATTTATTTGGTCCTCCTCCTCTCTTAGTAAATGGGACTATTTTGACTCTAGAACATGTGATGCAAAGGCTTGAAATTATTCAAAATAAAGTTGCCGCTGTTGAGTTAATTGAAAATCTAGATATAAAGATTCATAACCAAATTACCCAATATGGATCTAGGGTTGGAGTTACTTTGAATTTTTTTAAAGAGAAAGAACATATAGTTAATGAAAGAATAGATCTAGATTCTACGAGAATCAGTAAACTTGAGGATATTATTACCAACTTAGGGTCGGCCTTTTGTCCCGTGAAAGATACTCCAAATCAACCTACCAAAACTGCCAAATTCATTTATGTTCCTAAAAATAAGGGTGAATCTTCTAATAAGGAAAATGCGGATCTCAAATCAATAAGTGTTCATCCCAATTGTCTCTCTATCATTAAGGAACCTTTTGCTACAAATGAATTTCTTGAATTCTTGCCTAACGTTTTAATCATTGCTAAAAAGGGAGAATCCCCTAAAGATTATAAGTGCTCTATTTAGGAATTGAGTGCCAAAGATGGCACTACTTAGATCTATCCACGCTTTTATGCCTAGCTTGGGGCGTTAAACGATAGCGCTAGTTGGGAGGCAACCCAATTTTATTTTTGTTTTTTTGTTTTTGCTTCTGTTTAGTAATAAAATTTGCATCTACCTTCTCTTTATATGTGTTTTCATGTTTTAATTAGTGTTTGTGCCAAGTAGAACCTATAGGATAACCTATGGTGATAGTTAATTTGATTATGCTGAAAACAGAAACTTTGCGCACACGAAAATAATTTTAGTAATTCACAGAAACATGATTTTGCGTTGATTCTTTTTGATGTAGATCAATAGACAAATTTACCAGGACTTCCTATTTTGGTAGGATTTTTAGAGTTCCAAAAGTATTCGAGAGTTACAGATTGCTACAGACTGTTCTGTTTTTGACAGATTCTGTTTTTCGTGTGTTGTTTGCTTATTTTGATGCATCTATGGCTAGTATGTAGGGTATGAACCATAGAGAAGTTGGAATACAGTAGGTTTAACACCAATATAAATAAAGAATGAGTTCATTACAGTACCTTATGTGGTGGTTTTTCTTTCTTGCACTAACGGAGCTTATGAGATTTCCTGTTGAGTTTTGTGTTGTGAAGTTTTCATGTTTTGGGTAAAATTTGATGGACTATGGAACAAGGAGTGGCAAGAGCCTAAGCTTGGGGATGCCCATGGCATCCCAAGATATTCAAGGATAACCAAAATCCTAACCTTGGTGATGCCCCGGAAGGCATCCCCTCTTTCGTCTTCGTTTATCGGTAACTTTACTTGGAGCTATATTTTTATTCGCCACATGATATGTGTTTTGCTTGGAGCGTCTTGTATGATATTAGTCTTTGCTTTTTAGTTTACCACAATCATCCTTGCTGTACACACCTTTTGGGAGAAACCCTCTTGATTGGAATTTATTAGAATACTCTATGTGCTTCACTTATATCTTTTGAGCTAGATAGTTTTTGCTCTAGTGCTTCACTTATATCTTTTAGAGCACGGCGGTGGCTTAATTTTGAAGAAATTGTTGATCTCTCATGCTTCACTTATATTATTTTGAGATTCTCTAAGAACAACATGGTATTTTCTATGGTTATAAGATTGGTCCTAGAATGATGAGCATCTAAGTTGGGTATAATAAAAACTATCATAGGAAGTGAATTGGATGCTATGATCAATTTGATACTTGATAATTGTTTTGAGATATGGAGGTAGTGATATTAGAGTCATGCTAGTTGGGTGATTATGAATTTAAAGAATACTTGTGTTGAAGTTTGTGATTCCCATAGCACACACGTATGGTGAACCGCTTTGTGATGAAGTTGGAGCACAATTTTATTTATTGATTGTCTTCCTTATGAGTGGTGGTCGGGGACGAGCGATGGTATTTTCCTACAAATCTATCCCCCTAGGAGCATGCGCGTAGTACTTTGTTTTCAATGGCTTGTAGATTTTTGCAATAAGTATATGAGTTCTTTATGACTAATGTTGAGTCCATGGATTATACGCACTCTCACCCTTCCACCATTGCTAGCCTCTCTTGTGCCGCGCAACTTTCGCCGGTACCATACACCCACCATATATCTTCCTCAAAACAGCCACCATACCTACCTATTATGGAATTTCCATAGCCATTCCGAGATATATTGCCATGCAACTTTCCACCGTTCCGTTAACATGACTCGCATCATCATTGTCATATTGCTCTTTGCATGATCATGTAGTTGACATTGTATTTGTGGCAAGGCCACCTTCATAATCTTCATACATGTCACTCTTGATTCATTGCATATCCCGGTACACCGCCGGAGGCATTCATATAGAGTCATATCTTGAGTTGTAATCTTGAGTTGTAAGTAAATAAAAGTGTGATGATCTTCATTATTAGAGCATTGTTCCAGTGAGGAAAGGATGATGGAGACTATGATTCCCCCACAAGTCGGGATTGGACTTCGAACTTTACAAAAATAAAAGAGGCCAAAGAAGCCCACCAAATAAAAAAAACAGAAAAAAGGGAGAAAAAAAGAAAAATAAAAAAAAGGAAGAAAAAGAAAAAAAAGAAAAAAAGAAAGAAAAATGAGAGAAAAAGAGAGAAGGGACAATGCTACTATCTCTTTTTACCACACTTGTGCTTCAAAGTAGCACCATGATCTTCATGATAGAGAGTCTCCTATGTTGTCACTTTCATATACTAGTGGGAATTTTTATTATAGAACTTGGCTTGTATATTCCAATGATGGGCTTCCTCAAAATGCCCTAGGTATTCGTGAGCAAGCAAGTTGGATGCACACCCACTTAGTTTCTTTTGTTGAGCTTTCATACATTTATAGCTCTAGTGCATCCGTTGCATGGCAGTCCCTACTCACTCACATTGATATCTATTAATGGGCATCTCCATAGCCCGTTGATACGCCTAGTTGATGTGAGACTATCTTCCTTCTTTTTGTCTTCTCCACAACCACCATTCTACTCCACATATAGTGCTATGTCCATGGCTCATGCTCATGTATTGCGTGAAAGTTGAAAAAGTTTGAGATTACTAAAGTATGAAACAATTGCTTGGCTTGTCATCGGGGTTGTGCATGATTAAATACTTTGTGTGATGAAGATAGAGCAACAACCAGACTATATGATTTTGTAGGGATAACTTTCTTTAGCCATGCTATTTTGAGAAGACATGATTGCTTTGATTAGTGTGCTTGAAGTATTACTATTTCTTATGTCAATATGAACTTTTATTTTGAATCATTTGGATCTGAACATTCATGCCACAATAAAGAAAATTACATTGAGAATTATGCTAGGTAGCGTTCCACATCAAAAATTCTGTTTTTATCATTTACCTACTCGAGGACGAGCAAGAATTAAGCTTGGGGATGCTTGATACGTCTCCAACGTATCTATAATTTTTTATTGTTCCATGCTATTACATTACCCGTTTTGGATGTTTATGGGCTTTACTTTACACTTTTATATCATTTTTGGGACTAACCTACTAACCGGAGGCCCAACCTGAATTGCTATTTTTTTTGCCTATTTCAGTGTTTCGAAGAAAAGGAATATCAAACGGAGTCCAAACAGAATGAAACCTCCGGGAGCGATCTTTTTGGAACAAACGTGATCCAGAGGACTTAGAGTGGAAGACAAGAAACAAAGGAGGCGACCACGAGGGTACCCAGCGTGCCCCCTACAGATGGGCGCGCCCCCCACCCTCGTGGGCCCCGCGAGCATCCACCGACCTACTTCTTCCTCCTACATATACCCATGTACCCCGAAAACATCATAAGCGACCACGAAAACTTAATTCCACCACCGTAACCTTCTATATCCGCGAGATCCCATCTTGGAGCCTTCGTCGGTGCTCCGCCGGAGGGGGAATCGACCATGGAGGGCCTCTACATTATCTCCAAGGCCTCTTCGATGAGTTGTGAGTAGTTTACCACAGACCTTCGGGTCCATAATTATTAGCTAGATGGCTTCTTCTCTCTCTTTGAATCTCAATACAAAGTTCTCCCCGATCTTCTTGGAGATCTATTCGACGTAACTGTTTTTGCGGTGTGTTTGTCGAGATCCGATGAATTGTGGGTTTATGATCAAGTTTATCTATGAGAAATATTTGAATCTCCTCTGAATTATTTTATGTGTGATTAAGTTATCTTTGCAAGTCTCTTCGAATTATCAGTTTGGTTTGGCCTACTAGATTGATCTTTCTTGCAATGGGAGAAGTGCTTAGCTTTGGGTTCAATCTTGCGGTGTCCTTTCCCAGTGACAGCAGGGGTAGCAAGGCACGTATTGTATTGTTGCCATCGAGGATAAAAAGATGGGGTTTATATCATATTGCATGAGTTTATCCCTCTACATCATGTCATCTTTCTTAATGCGTTACTCTGTTCTTTATGAACTTAATACTCTAGGTGCATGCTGGATAGCGGTCGATGTGTGGAGTAATAGTAGTAGATGCAGGCAGGAGTCGGTCTACTTGTCACGGGCGTGATGCCTATATACATGATCATGCCTAGATAATCTCATAATTATTCGCTTTTTTATCAATTTCTCGACAGTAATTTGTTCACCCACCGTAATACTTATGCTATCTTGAGAGAAGCCACTAATGAAACCTATGGCCCCCGGGTCTATCTTTTATCATATAAGCTTTCAATCTACTTTTATTTGCATCTTTACTTTTCCTATCTATATTATAAAATGCCAAAAAAATATTTACCTTATCATATTATCTCTATCAGATCTCACTTTCGCAAGTGGCCGTGAAGGGATTGACAACCCCTTTATTGCGTTGGTTGCGAGTTCTTGTTTGTTTGTGTAGGTGCGTGGGACTTCCGAGGAGCCTCCTACTGGATTGATACCTTGATTCTCAAAAACAGAGGGAAATACTTACGCTACTATTGCTGCATCACCCTTTCCTCTTCAAGGAAAACCAACACAAGCTCAAGACGTAGCACACCACACCAGCTCCCTTGAGCTCAAGAACACCTCACTTCCTGAGACCACTTCATCCACTGTACTAGTTCATCCTCAGCCCTCCGAGGCAATCCACCAAAAACGCTGGAGTAGGGTATTACACCGCAAGGTGGCCCGAACCAGGATAAACTCTTGTGTCTCTTTGTCTCTTTGAGCTAGTCGCGCTAGGCTTAGGAGGATCGCGAGTAGGTAGGTTGGGTAGGTTGAGATCTCTGCACGCTCCCCAGAGTTTGAACCTCTCAAGGGTTTGCGGAACTCATAATCCGACATTTGTCGCGCTGGGTAGGGGTGCGTCAGATCTTCTCTTCCGTCGACCGGTCTCCTGCTACTCCGACACCTCCATGGCCGCCGCACGCCGAGCTCGTGCTGAGCGTCGGGCCGTAGTCGCGCCCGTGTCGCTCAGACGGCTCCTACGGGCGATGGTTGTGCCCATCGCGCTCCATCTCCGGTGGCCAACACCGCCACGCGCCCTGCCGGCCACGAGCGGCAAGCTTCATCGCTGCACCCGTCAATGCGTCGCGACGGGCGCACCGCTACTCCGTCACTGACCCCAGCAGCTTCGTCATCCCACGCGTGTTGCGGCCAGGTGGACGCTCAGGCTGCTCTGCTCATGGCGTGAGAGCTCCTTCGCTACCGCCCGGTGGGTGACCTCTACGAGGAGTGGCTCGAGCGGATCGCTGAGATCGTCAGCGTGGCGCACAGGGGCTCCACTGATCCGGCTCACTCACTGCCTCAGCAGCCTCCTGCAGCAGGCGACATGGCGCACGGGGCTCCTCCACCACCTCTGGCCCAGGGCGCCATCATCGGACCAAGGCGCGCGGCACCACGGCGCGACCACCCACGTCTTGCGCCATCTCGGGAGGACGTGAGCTGCCAGGTGGTGCAACGACCTCAAGGAGAAGCGCGCGTACTTCCAGCACCTCAGCACCAGGCCCGCGTACCACCGCAGGAGGTGGCGGTGCGCGTGCACCAGGACCAGCTTCCACCCCCTCGACGACCTCCGGTGGCCATGGCAGGATGCCGCGCATTCACTCCGGAGCTCCGCAACATCGTCTGGCCAAGCAAGTTCAAGCCTGACATGCCTCCACGCTACGACGGCACCACCGACCCGGCCGAGTTCATGCAACTCTACGAGCTGAGCATTGAGGCGGCCAGCGGCGATGAGAAGATCATGGCAAACTGGTTCCCAATGGCCCTCAAGGATGGCGCATGTTCTTGGCTCCTAAACCTACCCCAGGGGTCGGTTTCTTCCTAGCAGGAGATGCACCGCTTCATTGCCAACTTCCAAGGCACTCGCGACCGTCCGCTGCCACGGGTGATGTGCGTCGCATCAAGCAGCAACCTGGAAAGACCCTGCAGAAGTATATCCAACGCTTCAACAATGTTCGCCTCAAGATCCTCAAGGTGTCGGACGAGGCCATCATTTAAGCATTCACCAATGGCGTCCGCGATGTCAAGATGAAGTAGGAGCTCTCCATCCACGAGGATCTCTGCATAGCTCTAGAGATGTTCAACATGGCGAACAAGTGCGCGAGGGCTGGGGAGGGATGCCTCTCCCTCCTCGAGCTCCCCGATGCTGATCCAGAAGACAAGAAGGCCAAGACCAAAGACATGAAGCACAACGGGCCAGCCGTGCTTGCGGCCGAACCAGAGATGAAGCGCGGCTGCGACCACCCCGAGTCATCCAAGAGCAACCGGTTGTTCTGCGTCTTCCACAACGTTCACAGCCACAACACCAATGACTATCAAGAGCTCAGGGCCCTCCGCGATGGACGCCTCGGTCGACGCCTCAAGCGCAATGATCGAGGCTATGGTCGTGGGGGCGACCGAGGTGGAGGATGCTGGGATGGACACGACCACCATCAGGAGTGGCATGACCAGCCTCGTAAGGACCGCTGGCAAGGCTAGCCTCGCGAGGGCGCTTGGAGGGAGCAACCTCGTGAGGAGTGCCCTCAGGGCAACGCAACTCTACCTCCTCTGCGTCCACCACCAAGAAGGAATGAAGATCACCACCAGGACAAAGGGGCTGGGGGCTTCCAGGAACCCCGAGCCATTGCCTGCATCTTGGGCGGCTCACAGGCCCTGGCTTCCCACCACGTCTTCAAGCAGTTCGCGCGCGAAGTGAATGCAACGCTCCCCAAGCCCGAAGCAACTCACCCTCTCAGGTGGTCCAAGTGTGCCATCATGTTCAGCTCCTCAGACCAGCTCAAGTGTGCGGCCACTGCTGGCGCGCTCCCTATGCTCTGCTCCCCCGTCATCGGCAACATGGTCGTCACCAAGACTCTCATCGATGGCGGAGCTGGGCTCAATGTGCTCTCCATGCAGATGTTCGACAGGCTTCAAGTGCCATACTACCAGCTTCACCCGACCAAGCCATTTTTAGGAGTGACCGATGGTTCTACGCACCCGATAGGGCAGGTCCGCCTCCCTGTCACCTTCGGCGAGCACAACAACTACCCCACCGAGCTCATCGACTTCGACGTCCCCGACATCCGCCTGCCCTACAACGCCATCCTAGGGTACCCAGCGCTTGCCAAGTTCATGGCAGCTATGCACCACGGCTACAACGTCCTCAAGATGCCAGGAAGTGGTGGCGTCATCACGGTCGTGTGCCAAGAGAAGGATGCGGTGTGCTCCCTCGAGCGCGCCTTCTAGGCTTCAGCGGTCGAGAACCCTGAAGACGAGGGCGGCGCTTCCCCTCCTAAGGTCGCCCCCAAGACGAAGAAGCTGCAGCTGGGACAGGGGTCTCATGAAGGAGCATCACTCGAGGACGCTGCACTAAGCCTCGCGTCCCCGGACGCGGTACCTTCACCCATTGCATAGGAAGACGCGCCCGGCGCCGCTCTCAGGCTGGGCTCGGGGGCTCTCCTCGGGAGGGCCTCAGACCTAGCCAGGGCCACGAGGGAGGCGCTCGGGCACCATGTGGAGGTGCTCTTCAGAGCACGCTTCCCAGGAGAAGGCAGCATGCGCAAGGCGCCAGGTGGTCAGGAGTTCATCAGCAAGGCAATCGAGGAGATTCAAGAAGCAAGGGTTCTGCAAGGCGATCATCGCCTGCCGCGAGGCGCAGCTCACTGCCCCGGCGAGGGTAAGGAGATTCGCATCTACATCGACGTCCCTGGGCTCAACAGGGCGGCGTCTCGGCAGCTCATCTGGCCGTCTCGTATCGGTCGGTGCGAGGGTCCACCTCACAGCTACGTCCACGTGCCTTTCGGCCTACTGGGCGTGGCTCTGGTGTTCCAGCGCTGCATGAGGGACACCCTGGCGGCTTGCGAGGCCAGGCATCAGGCGATCCTGGCGGAGATGGAGGAGCACCTTCAGGAGCCTCCTGGGCCCTCTAAGCCTCCCGAGGCTCGATACCAGAGCGGCTCGTGAGGAATGACTCCAGCAACACACTTTTTTGGCTACTTCAACACCTCTTTAGCGACGGTACCAGGTGACATCTCTCTAGTTTGTTCAGTTTGGGGGCGCCCCTCGGGCTGCATCATCCCCAGGCTGTGTGGGTCCATCCCTACGGCATGTATCCCTTCTGCATCTATCAGAGCTAGTTCACAATCCTTCGCAAGCTACTCTTAAATTATTAACTGCCTGACCGGTGCTTCGTCGCTAAGAGCGTCTTGCGCCCTTGCGAGCCCTCCCGCGACCGCCTCATGATTAAGGACTTGCATGACGTTTGTGCTCGGGTTCGTCCTTGCAGCGTCGCTAAATCCAAGAGGCTGAGCTCTGGCTCACAGGCCAGTCCCTGTGTACGTCACCTCCCATGGCCCTTGGTGCCTTGTTCTCGCATGAGCTAATCACGGGTGGATGAGTGAGGGCATGTGACCTGGTGCCCCGTGGCCATGGGAACCACGCGCCGGTTGTTTTTCTTCAGGATCTTTTCATGAGAAGACTGGGCACGGCGTCTGTGCTCGGGTCCGTCCCTGCAGCGTCGATAAACCCAATGGCTGAGCTCTGTCTGGTGGGCTGGCCTCGTTCACGTCACCTCCTGGGGTCATTGGTGCCTGGCCTTCTCATGCAATATCCTCAGGAGACTCATTCAGCACAGGCTGCCTAACCATCTCGCAGGACTAACACAACCATCCCCAAACAAGACCAGGCGCAACCCGCCTTGAGGTAGGGCCTCTTGAGTCCCGCGCTGGCTCACGGGTGCCCATACACACCTCTTCTAGCCCTGCCGTGCAAGCCACATGTCAGGGCGGGGTTGTACACGCCCCGGGGGCTCTCCTCAAAGGGATCCCCCTCCCACGCACCAGTGGAAGCACCATGCTCCGCGCTGGCCGTCGACACTGCCGAGGAGCGGCTATGCCCGTGCAAGAGCGGAAGTGCTATGCTCCACACCGGTGATAAACAACTGGGGGTGGCCTCATGGCCGCATTAACCTCAGGGAGCCTCCGGTCTCGGTGACCAGCCTCGTCGCGCTGCTCTCCCTCGGGAGGGTAGCGCGATGGGGCTGGGCACAGGGGCTACGCTCAGGTCACGCCTGGCGCACCCCACCTCGCCAGGCCTCACGGGCCTAGTCTTCACGCACCCCTCCCAAGCGAGATCTTGGCAAGGAAAAGGTATGATGGTCGGTTCTTACGTCAAGGGGGACTCCTGAGCATCGCGTCTCAAGAGCCTAACTGGCCACGTAGCCCCTCACCCCTTGGGCTCGTCCTGGTGATCCGGATGACCCAACGGCGGTTGAGGCATGCGCGGGGCTGGACCATGCCGACGCAGAATGCCAAGGCCTAACTTTCACCCTTCCTTTCCAATCTGTTCGTACGTCAAGGGGGACTCCTAAGCATTGCGTCTCAGGAGCCTAACTGGTCACGTAGCACCTCACCCCTTGGTCTCGTCCTGGCGATCCGAATGACCCAACGACGGCTGAGGCATGCGCGGGGCCGGGCCTTGCCGACGCAGAATGCCAAGGCTTGCCTCTGCACCTTTTCCTAAGCTATTCGCACTTCAAGGAGGACTCCTGAGCATCGTGTCTCAGGAGCCAAACTGGCACAAACACTAACTAAAACATAAAACCACAACTAAACAGAAGCTAGATGAATTATTTAATACTAAACAAGAGCAAAAAGTAAAGAACAAAAAATAAAATTGGGTTGCCTCCCAACAAGCGCTATCGTTTAACGCCCCTAGCTAGGCATAAAAGCGAGAATAGATCTAAGTATTGCCATCTTTGGTATTAAATTATTCAATAGAACACTTATAACCCTTAGGAGTTTCCTTCCTTTTAATGATCAAACCCCTAGGCAAGAAATCAAGAAATTCATTTGTAGCAAAAGGTTCCTTAATGATAGCGAAAAAGTTGGGATGAACACTTATTGATTTAAGATCCGCATTTTCCTTACTAGAAGATTCACCCTTATTTTTAGGAACATACATTAATTTGGCAATTTTGGTAGCAGGAGTTGGAGTATTTTTCACGGATGAAAAGGCAGACCCTAAGTTGGTAATAATATCCTCAAGGCTACCAATTCTTGTAGAATCTTGATCTATTCTTTCGTTAACTATAGGTTCCTTCTCTTTAAATTTTTTCAGAGTAACTCCAACCTTAGATCCATATTGGGTAATTTGGTTGTGGGTCTTTTTATCCAAATTTTCAATTAACTCAACAGTGGAAACTTTATTTTCAATAATTTCAAGCCTTTGCATCACATGTTCCAAAGTTAAAACAGTTCCATTAACCAAAAGAGGTGGTGGACCAAAAAAAATCTAACATAGCATTATAAGCATCAAAAGTATGGCTACCCAAGAAATTCCCTCCGGTAATGGTATCAAGAATATGTCTATTCCAAGGAGTAATGCCTACATAAAAATTGCGTAGAATAACAGAAGTAGATTGCTTCCTAGTAGATCTATTTTGAGCATTGCAAATTCTATGCCAAGCATCTTTTAGATTTTCTCCCTCCCTTTGTTTAAAATTAAGAACTTCATGATCAGGAGTACTAACAATGGTAGAAGGACTAGCCATGACGATGAAATAAATGATCTAACACACGAGCACACAAGAGGCAAGCGAAAAAGAGGCAAACGGGAAAGAGAGGGCGAATAAAACGGCAAGGGTGAAGTGGGGGAGAGGAAAACGAGAGGCAAATGGCAAATAATGTAATGCGAGGGAGAATAGTTTGTGATGGGTACTTGGTATGTCTTGATTTGACTTGAGCGTAGACCTCCCCGGCAACGGCGCTAGAAATGGCTAGTTGACGGGAGATCAAATCTTGACTTGACTTGGCACAAATCTCCTCGGCAACGGCGCCAGAAATCCTTCTTGCTACCTCTTGAGCACTGTGTTGGTTTTCCCATGAAGAGGAAAGGGTGATGCAGAAAAGTAGCGGAAGTATTTCCCTCAGTTTTGAGAACCAAGGTATCAATCCAGTAGGAGGCTACACGCAAGTCCCTCGTACCTACACAAACAATCAAGAACCTTGCAACCAACGCCATAAAGGGGTTGTCAATCCCTTGATGACCACTTGCAAAAGTGAGATCTGATAGAAATAATAATAAGATAAATATTTTTGGTATTTTTATGAAATAGATTGGAAAGTAAATATTGCAAAATAAAGTAGATCTGAAACTTATATGATGGAAAATAGACCCGGGGGCCATAGGTTTCACTAGTGGCTTCTCTCAAGATAGCATAGGTATTACGGTGGGTGAACAAATTACTGTCGAGCAATTGATAGAAAAGTGCATAGTTATGAGAATACCTAGGCATGATCATGTATATAGGCATCACGTCCGCGACAACTAGATTGAAATGATTCTGCATCTACTACTATTACTCCACACATCGACCGCTACCCAGCATGCATCTAGAGTATTAAGTTCATAAGAATAGAGTAACGCATTAGGCAAGATGACATGATGTAGAGGGATAAAATCAAGCAATATGATATAAACCCCATATTTTTATCCTTGATGGCAACAATACAATACGTGCTTTGCTGCCCCTGTTGTCATTGGGAAAGGACACCGCAAGATTGAACCCAAAGCTAAGCACTTCTCCCATTGCAAGAAAGATCAATCTAGTAGGCCAAACCAAATTGATAATTCAAAGAGACTTGCAAAGATAACCAATCATACATAAAAGAATTCAGAGGAGATTCAAATATTTTATAGATAAACTTGATCATAGACCCACAATTCATCGGATCTCGACAAACACACTGCAAAAAGAGTTACATCAAATAGATCTCCAAGAAGACCGAGGAGAACATTGTATTGAGATTCAAAGAGAGAGAAGAATCCATCTAGCTAATAACTATGGACCCGAAGGTCTGTGGTAAACTACTCACACTTCATCGGAGAGGCTATGGTGTTGATGTAGAAGCCCTCCATGATCGATTCCCCCTCCGGCGGAGCGCTGGAAAAGTCCCCACGATGGGATCTCACGGGTACAGAAGGTTGCGGCGGTGGAAATAGGGTTTCGTGGTGCTCCTGGATGTTTTCAGGGTATGTAGATATATATAGGCGAAAGAAGTCGGTCAGGAGAGCCACGAGGGGCCCATGAGGGTGGGGGGCGTGCCCACCCCCTGGGGCGCGCCTCCCTGCCTCTTGGCTTCCTCGTTTGCTTCTTGACATCCAGTCCAAGTCTCCTGAATTGCGTTTGTTCCAAAAATAACTCTCCCGAAGGTTGCATTCCGTTTGGACTCCGTTTGATATTCCTTTTCTGCGAAACACTGAAATAGGCAAAAAACAACAATTTGGGTTGGGCCTTCGGTTAATAGGTTAGTCCCAAAAATAATATAAAAGTGTATAGTAAAGCCCATTAAACATCCAAAACAAGTAATATAATAGCATGGAACAATAAAAAATTATAGATACGTTGGAGACGTATCAAGCATCCCCAAGCTTAATTCCTGCTCGTCCTCGAGTAGGTAAATGATAAAAACAGAATTTTTGATGTGGAATGCTACCTAGCATATTTCTAAATGTAATTTTCTTTATTGTGGCATGAATGTTCAGATCCAAATGATTCAACATAAAAGTTCATATTAACATAAAAATAGTAGTACTTCAAGCATACTAACAAGTAATCATGTCTTATCAAAATAACATAGCCAAAGAAAGCTTATCTCTAGAAAATCATATAGTTAGGCCATGCTTCATTTTCTTCACACAAAATACTCCCATCATGCACAACCCCGGTTTAAGCCAAGCAATGGTTCATACTTTTTAACGCGCTTCAGCTTTGTTTTAACCCTCACGCAATACACGAGCGTAAGCCATGGCTATAGCACTATGGGTGGAATAGAGTATGATGATAGGGATTATGTGGAGAATACAAAAAAGGAGAAAGTCTCACATTGACGAGGCTAATCAACGGGCTATGGAGATGCCCATCTATTGATGTCAATACGAGGAGTAGGGATTGCCATGCAACGGATGCACTAGAGCTATAAATGTATGAAAGCTCAACAAAAGAAACTAAGTGGGTGTGCATCCAACTCGCTTGCTCACGAAGACCTAGGGCGTTTGAGGAAGCCCATCATCAGAATATACAAGCCAAGTTCTGTAATGAAAATTCCCACTAGTATATGAAAGTGACAATATAGGAGACTCTCCATCATGAAGATCATGGTGCTACTTTGAAGCACAAGTGTGGAAATAGGATAGTAACATTGTCCCTTCTCTCTTTTTCTCTCATTTTTTTTATTTTGGTGGGATTCTTTGGCCTCTTTTTTTATTTGGGCTTCTTTGGCCTCTTTTATTTTTCATAAAGTCTGGAGTCGCATCCCGACTTGTCGGGGAATCATAGTCTCCATCGTCCTTTCCTCACTTGGGCCTAATAATGAAGATCATCACACTTTTATTTACTTACAACTCAAGAATTACAACTCAATACTTAGAACAAAATATGACTCTATGTGAATGCCTCCGGCGATGTACCGGGATATGCAATGAATCAAGAGCGACATGTATGAAAGAATTATGAAGGTGGCTTTGCCACAAATACAATGTCAACTACATGATCATGCAAAAGCAATATGACAATGATGGAATGTGTCATAATAAACGGAACAGTGGAAAGTTGCATGGCAATATATCTCGGAATGGCTATGGAAATGCCATAATAGGTAGGTATGGTGGCTGTTTTGAGGAAGATATAAGGAGGTTTATGTGTGATCAAGCGTATCGTATCATGGGGTTTGGATGCACCGGCAAAGTTTGCACCAACTCTCAAGGTGAGAAAGGGCAATGCACGGTACCATAGAGGCTAGCAATGATGGAAGGGCAAGAGTGTGTATAATCCATGGACTCACGTTAGTCATAAAGAACTCATATAATTATTGCAAAAGTTTATTAGCCCTCGAAGCAAAGTACTACTATGCATGCTCCTAGGGGAAGGGTTGGTAGGAGTTAACCGTCGCGCGATCCCGACCTCCACTCATAAGTAAGGCAATCAAAGAACACCCCATGCTTCAAATTTGTCACACAACGTTTACCATATGTGCGTGCTACGGGACTTGCCAACTTTAACACAAGTATTTCTCAGTTTCATAATTACCCAACTAGCATGACTCTAACATTACCACCTTTATATCTCGAAACAATTATCAAGCATCAAATTTCTCATTGTATTCAATGCACTCTATATGATAGTTTTTATTATACCCAACTTGGATGCTCATCATATTAGGACCAATTTTATAACCAAAGCAAATACCATTCTGTTCTAAATGACTCTCAAAATAATATAAGTGAAGCATGAGAGATCAATACTTTCTATAAAATAAAACCACCATTGTGCTCTAAAAAGATATAAGTGAAGCAGTAGAGCAAAATTATCTAGCTTAAAAGATATAAGTGAAGCACATAGAGTATTCTAATAAATTCCGATTCATGTGTGTCTCTCCCAAAAGGTGTGTACAGCAAGGATGATTGTGGTAAACTAAAAATCAAAGACTCAAATCATACAAGACGCTCCAAGCAAAACACATATCATGTGGTGAATAAAAATATAGCCTCAAGTAAAGTTACTAATAGACGAGACGAAAGAGGGGATGCCTTCTGGGGCATCCCCAAGCTTAGGATTTTGGTTGTCCTTGAATTTTACCTTGGGGTGCCTTGGGCATCCCCAAGCTTAGGCTCTTTCCACTCCTTATTCCATAATCCATCAAATCTTTACCCAAAACTTGAAAACTTCACAACACAAAACTCAATAGAAAATCTCATAAGCTCCGTTAGTGCAAGAAAGCAAACCACCACTTTAAGGTACTGTAATGAACTCATTCTTTATTTATATTGGTGTTAAACCTACTGTATTCCAACTTCTCTATGGTTCATACCCCCCGATACTAGCCATAGATTCATCAAAATAAGCAAACAACACACGAAAAATAGAATCTGTCAAAAACAGAACAGTCTGTAGTAATCTGTAACTTTCAAATACTTATGGAATCCTAAAACTCCTACCAAAATAGGAAGTCCTAGGAAATTCGTCTTTTAATCTTCTACAAAAAGAATCAACTAAAAAGAACGTTTCTGTGATTTATAAAAATTATGCTCGTGCGCGCAAAAGTTTCTGTTTTTCAGCAAGATCAAATTAACTAACACCGTAGGTTATCTTATAGGTTCTACTTGGCACAAACACTAATTAAAACATAAAACCACAACTAAACATAAGATAGATGAATTATTTAATACTAAACATGAGCAAAAAGTAAAGAACAAAAAATAAAATTGGGTTGCCTCCCAAGAAGCGCTATTGTTTAACGCCCCTAGCTAGGCATAAAAGCGAGAATAGATCTAAGTATTGCCATCTTTGGTATTCAATTATTCAATATAACACTTATAACCCTTAGGAGTTTCCTTCCTTTTAATGATCAAACTCCTAGGCAAGAAATCAAGAAATACATTTGTAGCAAAAGGTTCCTTAATGATAGCAAAAAAGTTGGGATGAACACTTATTGATTTAAGATCCGCATTTTCCTTACTAGAAGATTCACCCTTATTTTTAGGAGCATACATTAATTTGGCAATTTTAGTAGGAGGAGTTGGAATATTTTTCACGGATGAAAATGCAGACCCTAAGTTGGTAATAATATCCTCGAGTTTACCGATTCTTGTAGAATCCTGATCTATTCTTTCGTTAACTATAGGTTCCTTCTCTTTAAAAAATTTCAGAGTAACTCCAACCTTAGATCCATATTGGGTAATTTGGTTGTGGATCTTTTTATCCAAATTTTCAATTAAATCAACAGTGGCAACTTTATTTTCAATAATTTCAAGCCTTTACATCACATGTTCCAAAGTTAAAATAGTTCCATTAACCAAAAGAGGTGGTGGACCAAACAAATCTAACATAGCATTATAAGCATCAAAAGTATGGCTACCCAAGAAATTCCCTCCGGCAATGGTATCAAGAATATGTCTATTCCAAGGAGTAATGCCTACGTAAAATTGCATAGAAGAACGGAAGTAGATTGCTTCCTAGTAGATCTATTTTGAGCATTGCAAATTCTATGCCAAGCATCTTTTAGATTTTCTCCCTCCCTTTGTTTAAAATTAAGAACTTCATGATTGGGGGTACTAACAATGATAGAAGGACTAGCCATGACGATGAAATAAACGATCTAACACACGAGCACACAAGAGGCAAGCGAAAAAGAGGCGAACAGGAAAGAGAGGGCGAATAAAACGGCAAGGGTGAAGTGGGGGAGAGGAAAACGAGAGGCAAATGGCAAATAATGTAATGCGAGGGAGAAGAGTTTGTGATGGGTACTTGATATGTCTTGACTTGAGCGTAGACCTCCCCGGCAACGGCGCCAGAAATGGCTAGTTGATGGGAGATCAAATCTTGACTTGACTTGGCGCAAATCTCCTCGGTAACGGCGCGAGAAATCCTTCTTGCTACCTCTTGAGCACTGCGTTGGTTTTCCCTTGAAGAGGAAAGGGTGATGCAACAAAATAGCGTAAGTATTTCCCTCAGTTTTGAGAACCAAGGAATCAATCTAGTAGGAGGCTACACGCAAGTCCCTCATACCTACACAAACAATCAAGAACCTTGCAACCAACGCGATAAAGGGCTTTTCAATCCCTTCACGACCACTTGCAAAAGTGAGATCTGATAGAGAAGATAATAAGATAAATACTTTTGGTATTTTTATGATATAGATTGGAAAGTAAAGATTGCAAAATAAAGTAGATCTGAAACTTATATGATGGAAAATAGACCCGGGGGCCATAGGTTTCACTAGTGGCTTCTCTCAAGATAGCATAAGTATTACGGTGGGTGAACAAATTACTGTCGAGCAATTGATAGAAAAGTGCATAGTTATGAGAATATCTAGGCATGATCATGTATATAGGCATCATGTCCGCGCCAAGTAGATCGAAACGATTCTACATCTACCACTATTACTCTACACATCGACCACTATCCAGCATGCATCTAGAGTATTAAGTTCAGAAGAACAGAGTAACGCATTAGGCAAGATGACATGATGTAGAGGGATAAACTCAAGCAATATGATATAAACCCCATCTTTTTATCCTCGATAGCAATAAAATAATATGTGCCTTGCTGCCCCTGCTGTCACTAGGAAAAGACACTACAAGATTGAACCCAAAGCTAAGCACTTCTCCCATTGCAAGAAAGATCAATGTAGTAGGCCAAACCAAACTGGTAATTCAAAGAGACTTGCAAAGATAACCAATCATACATAAAAGAATTCAGAGGAGATTCAAATATTTCATAGATAAACTTGATCATAAACCCACAATTCATCGGATCTCGACAAAAACACCGCAAAAAGAGTTGCATCAAATAGATCTCCAAGAAGATCGAGGAGAAAATTGTATTGATATTCAAAGAGAGAGAAAAGCCATCTAGCTAATAACTATGGACCTGAAGGTCTGTGGTAAACTACTCACACTTCATCGGAGAGGCTATGGTGTTGATGTAGAAGCCCTCCGTAATCGATTCCCCCTCTGGCGGATCGCCGGAAAAGGCCCCAAGATGGGATCTCACGGGTACAGAAGGTTGCAGCAGTGGAAATAGGGTTTTGTGGTGCTCCTGGATGTTTTCAGGGTATGTAGATATATATAGGCGAAAGAAGTCGGCCAGGGGAGCCACGCGGGGCCCACGAGGGTGGGGGGCGCGCCTCCCTGCCTCGTGGCTTCCTCGTTTGCTTCTTGACATCCACTCCAAGTCTCCCGGATTGCGTTTGTTCCAAAAATAACTCTCCCGAAGGTTTCATTCCATTTGGACTCTGTTTGATATCCCTTTTTTGCGAAACACTGAAATAGGCAAAAAATTGCAATTTGGGCTGGGCCTCCGGTTAATAGGTTAGTCCCGTAAATAATATAAAAGTGTATAGTAAAGCCCATTAAACATCCAAAACAAGTAATATAATAGCATGGAATAATCAAAAATTATAGATACGCTGGAGACGTATCAGTGGCCTGCTGACCCCGAAGAGCCTTTAGTTCAGCCTCCACCATGCGGCACCAATCTTCAGCTTCCTGGCCTCCTTCCGCGCCAAGTCGCGTGTGGTGGCAACCACCCCGAGAACCTTCTGGGCTTCCTCCACAGAGCACCAGGCCGGGCGGACAGACACGTCGGCTTGGAGCCAACCAGAAATCAGCCCAAGGTGTCCCTGCGTCGAGCGATGATCCGGGCCCCGAAGTTCACCCTGGAGGAGGTCCAGCGCCGCCCTTGCCTCCTCTAGGGCCCCGGAGGTGGCAGGAGCACCACGGCTCGGCCGCACGCTGAGCGGGGGAGAAGACGCCCTCGGCGGCAAGACAGAAGAAACCTCAGCCTCAGGAAGGACCGGGGGCTCCCGAGGTTGGGCAACCTCAGCAGCCGCGACACGGATGGGCGCCGGCGGGGTTAGCCCCGCCAACGGTGCCGGCACCTCCTGAGGACGGGCTTCCATGCCCTGGGGAGACGGCACCACCTCCAGAGCTGCAGGAGCCGAGGCACTCTCCTTCACCTGGGCCGCAGTGGCCACTCCGGCTCCTTCAACCATGGCGACCTCCATGCCCTCCTTCTACTTCTTTGACGAATGCTGCCTAATGACAGACGAAGATGCTAAGAATCGCTTCAAGAATCAACAAGCGAGGCTAAGGAAAAGACTTACTGGCCGGCGAAGACATAGCTCCTCTTCAGGCTCAGTAGCGGGCGCTGAGGTAGGGCAGCCGGTGCTGAACTCTTGGAAGCAAGAGAACTCGCGGTTGGCGCCACTCAGGACGCCGTCGGCGAAGGTGAAACACCGCCCGGAGGAATGAGCGCGATCCTGCCCTTCTTCGTGGCCGCCCGCTTGGGCTGCTTCAAAGAGGACACCCCGAATCTCGTAGTGACTCCAGAGGGGCGAGGCACCTCCAACACCGGAGGCTCATCATCATCATCATCGTCAGGGAAGTCGCGGAGGAGCTCCCTCTATCGCGGGGACAAGGATTCCTCCACAACCTCGTCCTTGGTGGCCTCGGAGGATTGATCGCCGGAGGGCAGGTGCACCAAGGCGGTAGGCGGCGGGGGAGGCCCTGCCCGCACAAGCCCAAACTCATCAAAGACCGGCATGGCAGTGGCAACCTCCATTACAAAAAAAGACACATCCGTGACATTTTGGGCCGAACGAATTTTTTTCCTGTCATACATATGACACTTCTATGACCATAATTGTGACAAAACCCGATATCATCATAGATGTGGTGGGCTCCTACTTCTATGACAAAAAATCATGACAGAAAATGGGCTTTTCGTCCTGGGTGGGCCGGAGATGCAGCTGCATGACATTCTTTGGGCCATCCATGACGAAAAAAACCATGGTAGAATCGAGGGGGAGGAAAATTTCGGGGAGTTGCCGATAGGTCGGGGGCCGAGCGATGCGCATTTCTCTCGTACACGTACGTGCGTGTGTGCGATGCGTTGGCTCTAACTGAACCCGAGCGAGGCGTTGGGCTCTAACTGAACCCGAGCGATTGCACTGCAGGCTACGCGTTACTGCACCCGAGAGATCGATCGATGGCTGTTAACTGAACCCGATGGAGCGATTCCATCGCTACTGCTGCTAACAGAAGCCGATCGATTGGATGAACAGTGAGCGT
>NC_057804.1:125373822-125395362 GCF_018294505.1 Triticum aestivum
CTAGATGAACAGTAGACGGTGGAGGGGTGGTTGAACAGTGGCCGGTGGAGTAGCGTGTGGTGGAGGCTGGATGAACAGGAGCCCGTGGAGGCTGGAGGAGGTCGACGGTAGCCCGTGGAGGCTGGAGGAGGTCGATGGTGGAGATGAACAGTATCCCATGGAGTCCCGTTTTGCGGTACGCCACACCCCTCCTGATGAACAGGACCCCCGTTTCAACCGTAGCGCTCCAACACAAGTCCATTTCGTCCGTTTTGCGGTACGCCACACCCCTCCCGATGAACAGGACCCCCGTTTTGACCGTAGCGCTCCAACACAAGTCCGTTTCGTCCGTTTTGCGGTATGCCACACCCCTCCCGATAAACAAGACCCCCATTTCGACCGTAGGAGGTCTGTTTCCTCCGTTTTGCGGTACGCCACACCCCTCCCGATCATTAGGACCCCGTTCCGAACGTGGCCGGTCGAACACAAGGCCATTTCCTCCGTTCTGCGGTACGCCAGGCCTTGTTTCCATCGCCTGTTCCATCCAAGCCCTCCCGATGAACACGACCACGCATTCCGTTCCGACCCAGCCGGTTGGCTCCCACGCGTTTCATTGCCTCCCGATGAACACGACGCATTCCGTTGCCTCCCCATGAACACGACGCATTTCGTTGCCTCCCCATGAACACGACGCATTCCGTTGCCTCCCCATGAACACGACGACGACGCTGTTTCTCCGTTCCGATCCAGCCATGTACACGAGCCCTCGCCGTACGTATGCGCGAGTAGGCGTTCGAGACCCCGCCCGTATGTACACATACGTGGCCGTATTTTCTTTCTTGCACCCTGGCCGCTGTACGTACGTGTGCATGTTATGTGCGCGCCTCTACTACGACACGTGCGCGCCTCTACATCCACCAGTATATATGTACGTACACGTTCGCGACCAGAATGACAATGCTACGCAGGCTTCGACCAGGTGGGTCCCGACTATCAGGCACTTCCTTGCCTACGAAGATGCAGCTGGTGGGTCCCAGCAGTCAGGGGGCGAATCGTTTTTTTTTGCTCGGACGCACTTCCTTGCGTGCGAAGATGTAGCTGGTGGGTCCCAGTAGTCAGGGGGGCGAATCATTTTTTTTGCCCGGACGCACTTCCTTGCGTGCGAAGGTGTAGCTGGTGGGTCCCAGCAGTCAGGGGGGAACATTTTTTCGTGAAATACGGTGGCCCGTCCGGTGGGTCCCTGCTGTCAGGTGGAGGAATAATTATTTTGCGCGTAATAAGGAGGCACTTCCTTGCTGCGGCCGTGGACCTAGCTGTCAGCCTCTCCACGCATAGTACTCTTCCGATGGAAGTTGGTCGTTGACCATATTGACCACGCCGCGCTGAGAGCACCACGGCGGTGGACAATGACAAGGCCTAGGAAGGGGACGACACAAAGGCATGGAAGACTCGGCAGTTGTTTCCCACGCGGAGGGGAGTACGACTGTACGAGGGTTTACTGGTTCGTCTGCTGTCACCGGAGAATAACAACAGGTGTGGGTGAGTACAGGGATGGCTAGGCCAGCGATGGGAGTATGGTGGGGCGGTGAGGCATGCGCGGTAGCATAGCTGGCCGCGGGGAGGAGGGACCAGGCAGTCCCGCCGGCGCTTGTTTGAGCGGCTGGAGCAGGAAGAGCAGAGATTGAAGAAGCACGACGGTCGTTGGATGGACATCCAACCGTCACTGCTTGTGCGTCAACCTTTTTTTTAGGAAAGCCTCAAATTTGTGGAAAACAACATACAACCCATCTACCATTATTGCTAATAATTTATAGCCCATTTGCTAATTCTTAAGGTTTTTTTGGAGCCCATATTCTTTTTGTTAGCATTACATCCCATATTGTGGCCACGGTTAAAACATTATACAAATTTTTGCATATTTCGGTGCGGTCCGAACTGTTTTTAATCCCGAAATTTCGACTCACATTCAAACTGATTTTAAAAATAAATATATATCAATATAAAATCCAACAAATTCTCCACGCATAAAAATTGATGTAATTTAAAATCTTGAAATGAAACAAATATATTTGAAACTAATTGCCGGTTTGATGTGTTTCAAAAATGTACAGACCATTTCTCATTACTGATGGGCCATTTTCTCGGCTAGCCGAATGAAAGCTCTCCTCGTCTTGAAAGATTTACAGCCCAACAAGCCTGACAAAGCGACTTACTTGGCAAATCACAAAAAAACTGGGCTGCAGCCATGGACCCACCTGTCAGCCTCTCCACGTACAGTACTCTTTCGCTGGAAGTCGTTCCTCGACCACGTTGACCACGCCGCACGAAGAGCACCACGGCAGTGGACGACGATGAGGCCTAGGAAGGGGACGACGCGAAGCTGGGGAAGACACGGCAGTGGAAGCCCGCGCGGAGAGGAGTACGAGGGTTCATTGGTTCGGCTGCGGTGTGAGGCTGTCGTCGCCGTAGGGCCTGGCCACCGGTGGGAATAGTAGGGGGCGGTGAGGCTTCCGCGGCAGCACAGCCGACCACGGGAGGCAGGAGCATGCGGCACGACCCGCGCTGCTTTGGGCGGCTGGAGCAAGAAGACCAGAGGTTGAAGAAGCACTACGGTCATTGGATGGACATCGTACGGTCACTGGAGCTAGAATCGCTCATATTGACTAAAGTGAGAAAGCCCTTCGTCCCCGTCAACTTAGTAGGCCCACAAGATAGCCTCCCACCAAGGTGGGTCCCAGCTAGCCGGGGGAGTATTCATTTTTTTGTGCGTAATAAGGAGGCACTTCCGGTGGGTCCGAGCTGACAGCGGGGGGAACGGTTTTTTCGCAAAATACGATGGCCCGTCCGGTGGGTCCCAGCAGTCAGGGGGAAACGATTTTTTTCGCAAAATACTGGTGGCCCTTCCGGTGGGTCCCCGCTGTCAGGTGGAGGAATAATTATTTTGCTCGTAATAAGGAGGCACTTCCTTGCGGCTACCATGGACCCAGCTGTCAGCCTCTCATGTACAGTACTCTTCCGATGGAAGTCGGTCGTTGACCACATTGACCACGCCACGCCGAGAGCACCACGGCGGTGGACGACAGCGAGGCCTAGGAAGGGGGCGACACGGAGCCGGGCCACGGGAGGCAGGAGCAGGCGGTACTACATCCGGCCACGGGAGGCAGGAGCAGGCGGCACGACCGGCGCTGCTTTGGGCGGCTGGAGCAAGAAGACCAGAGGTTGAAGAAGCACTATGGCCGTTGGATGGACATCATACGATCACTGGAGTATTGACTAAGTTGACAAAGCCCTCTATCCCCGTCAACTTAGTAGGCCCACAAGTCAGCCCAACAATATGGTGGGTCCCAGCTAGCAGGGGGGTATTCATTTTTTTGGGCGTAATAAGGAGGCACTTCCTTGCATGCGAAGATATAGCTGGTGGGTCCGACTTGTCAGTGGGGGGAACATTTTTTCACGAAATACAGAGGCCCTTCTAGTGGGTCCTAGCTGTCAGGTGGAGGAATCATTATTTTACGCATAATAAGGAGGCATTTCCTTGCGTGCAGCCGTGGACCCAGCTATCAGCCTCTCCACATATAGTCCACTTCCGATGGATGTCGTTCATTGAGCACGTTGACCAGGCCGCGCCGAGAGCACCAGGGCGGTGGAAGACGGTGAGGCCTAGGAAGGGAACGACACGGAGCCAGGGAATACTCAACAGTTGTTTCCCACGCGGAGGAGTACGAGGGTTTACTGGTTCGTCTGCCGTCGCCGGAGAATAACAGCATGTGTGGGTGAGTAGAGGGATGGCTAGGCCAGCGATGGGAGTAAGGTGGGGCTGTGAGGCCTGCGCGGCAGCATAGCCGGCCGCGGGAGGAGGGAGCAGGCAGTCCCACTCCCACTGGCGCTTGTTTGAGCGGCTGGAGCATGAAGAGCAGAGATTGAAGAAGCACGACAGCCGTTGGATGGACATCCAACAGTCACTGCTGTCGTGTGTTGACTAAGTTGAGAGGGCGTTGCGTGTGCGTCAACCTTTTTTTATGAAAGCATACGCGTCAACCTGTAGTAGGCGCACAAGTCAGCCTCAAATCTATGGAAAACAGCATACAGCCCATCTACCATTATTTCTAATAATGTACAGCCCATTTGCTAATTCTTAAGATTTTTTTGGAGCCCATCTTCTTTTTGTTAGCATTACACCCCATATTGTGGCCACGGTTAAAAATTATATGAAATTTTGCATATTTCGGTGCGGTCAACTGTTTTTAATCCAGAAATATCGATTCACATTCAAACTATTTTGAAAAATAATTTATATAAATATAAAATCCAAATAATTGTCCATGCATAAAAATCAATGGAATTTAAGATCTTGTAATGAAATTTTTTTGAAACTAATTCCCGGTTTGATGTGTTTTAAAAATGTACATGCCATTTCTAGGCAAACCGAATGAAACTCTCATCGTCTTGAAAGATTTGCAGCCCAGCAGGGCCGATAAAGCAAGTAGGCCTTGTTTGGGTATTTCTTAAAAAAATAAAACTTGGCTAGTCATTCTTAGCAAGAAAAAAACACAACTGGGCTCATGATGTGGTAAACATAAATAAAACCCTGGCTAGACGGGCCACAGCCCCCGCACAGCCCCGTTGTTACCCTGATCCGTCGCTAAAACTAGTATAAATAACAACTGCTTGTTCCTCAAAAAAAAACCCGCGCGACTTGCTGGGTCCCTGGTGTCAGCCGCTCATAGTGTAATTCTCTCGTTTATTGACTACGTTGACAATGGCGTGAGCCCCAGATGTCCAACCATTAGGACTAGGAGGAACCATATTTTTGGGCTTGTACTATAGATGCACTTGCTTGCGTACTGCCATGACGCTGGTGGGTCCCTACTATCATCCTCTCCATGTACAGTCATCTCCTTGTTCCTCTCAGTTGTTGACGACATTGACAACGCAAGAGGGCGGCGCACCGCGCACGGTGAGCGAACCAAGGCCGCAAGGCGGAGGACGATGGTGAGGCCTCGGACGGAATGAACAAGAGCCATTGAATATGCGCCGGTCCAGTCGCAGGCGGAGGGGAGTACGAGGGTTGACTGGTTCGGGCACGAGTGCATGTTGGGGCTGACATTGTTGGAGAATAACATGACGTGTGGCGGAATAGAGGGAGGGACTGGCCAACATTGGAGGGTACGTACGGTAGGGCGGTGGAGGTGCAGCCAGCCATGGGAGGCGGGAGCAGGCGGAGCCGACGGGGTGGTTTGGTTTGGGCGGCTGGAGGAAGAAGAAGACAAGAGATAGAAGATACACGACAGATGTTGGATGTCAATCCAACGGCTGGTAGGCAGAATCGTTTGTTGACTGGCTAGTAAGTCGACACCACCTTGGATATGCTATTTCCTCGCGGGTCCTAAATGTCAGAATCCAAATCTGTCACGGTCATGCAGCCTTTCCTATGAAAATTTACAGTTGATGTGCTAGTTCGAAATAAGTTTGTGGGTGCTGGTGGGGGCTAATCACTTGGCTTCTGTAATGCACAATGAGCTCAAGCAGCCGGCGTGAGTGATGTTATTTCCCTTGGTTGTGATTTGTTACAATATTTCACTCTAAATTAAACGAATGGCAAGCCATTTGCCTTGTTTCAAAGAAAATATGACAGTCACAGCCGAGTTGAAAAGGGTAGGAACATCTAAGTCCAGCTTACAAACTGTACAAAAGCACGAGGGTTGATTGTTCATCAAGTTACAAAATAACCCAGATTGAAAAGGGCAACAACATCTAACTCCAGCACTATTTTCGGCAGTCACAGTCAAATGGATCGGCCAGGTCCATAGAATGAACATCCTGGGTCGTAAAATTTACTAGATTATGACCACAATATGTTGTAAATAGAAGCCCGACATGTTCAGAAGCTCTTTTGCCCACCTGAAACTCCTTTTTTTGCTCTTCGACATACCCATCTGTCAAAACCATGCTGCTGATAAACTTAAGCCTGATGGACAATAGTAACCTCGCATTCAGTAGGAAGAATGTGACAAATCTTGTGTTTGCATGGTTGGCTACACATCATTCTAGCGTTATTGTCTTCAATCGAATCTCATGAGAAGTGAGAAAATCCCGATGCTTACGAATCCACCGATTGGTTATAACTTTCTTACCCCGTCCTGTTGCCTAAATAGACATGAAGATTGAAAACAGTTAAGGTCTAAAAGAAGAGTGTCGAAAGAGCAACAACTGAACGGTTAATTCTAGTACACTATATGCGGGCTTCCAATGTGCGTGAAATTATCACCTTTATATACAACTTCTCCAGACATGGAAAGCATTGCAGCAAGCCAATAATCTTGTTCAGATCAAAACTATTCATTTGGATATATAAGATCTTGACAGAATCTAGCACCATTGATAGGCCATCCATGGAGAAATTCTTCATTGAGCATAGAACATAATATTAGTACAAAATGTGTACTCCAAGATGATATATAAATTATGCATAGAAATTTAAAATGCAGCTTATGGTTACAAGTGTAGATGATAATATAAAGTACCTGAAGAACTATGGAGCCAAACACCATATTGAAATGAGCACAGAGATCATGTATTACACCCGAGGTCTCCAGTTTAGGCGCAGAGAGGACGGTTATTTGCAACGGTGAATAACTAGAATCAAGGATCAACCTTTGAAGTGAAGGGGAATCTTGGATGATGAGCTGCCTTCCGTCAAAAGAAATTCCAATTCTTACAAGGTTAGGCGACTTTATTTGGAGACAACCGATTCTAACTATGAAAACAAGCACCAAGCACTTCAGCGCAGGGCAACTGGAGTGGATGATGTTGTGCAATGAGGCCTCCGATATACGAACCCGCACAAGTGAAAGTTTATTGAGAAATGGGAGTCAAAGGTTTAGTACCAGATTGTCTGGTAGGTAGCACAACGCAAAGGTGGCGGTGTAGAGAGAGGAGGAAAACCGCGAGATGAACATCGGTGCTGAGGGCACAAGTTCATGGCGTTCGGTATGTGGTATGTGATTTCCAGGGGAATAGTAGAACTCAAGCAGCTGTAGTTCTGTGAATTCAGGGGATTTCAGCTAGGCGTCCACCATGCAGGGCATGGTATGCTTGCTTAGGTAGCATGACAGGATGCAGAGGCTTTGAACGGAGCCCTGGTGGGAGGAGATGATGGCTCTGGGGATTTCAAAATCATTGAAGAGAGATAGCTAACGACAGTCGAGATTAAGGGGCACGACGCGCCATAGAGGGCGCCACCGAATTGAGAGGACTTGGGTGCGTCAGCAATCCTTGGTGGGGAGAAGCGAGATGATCTCCCCAAGGACGGCGTCCGGGAGATCGCTGATGCGGTCCACCCGAGATTCTACGGGTTCCTGGGATCCGGTGGGGGCGGGGTCGCTGCTTCTCCCCGCGCTGCCGGGTGCGGGATCTACAACAGGCGTCGCTGCTGGTGGGAGCCTCATCTTCTTGGCGCTGGGGTCAGCCGACTCCATTTTCCTCGAGGGCGTCGCGTCGCGCTCACGGATTTGAGTAGAGTAACGAATGATGAGCCTAGTTGTAGTGCGAGCGAAGAAGACGGGGAGCTGGGGGTTTTCTGTAGGAGTGAGGAAGAAGGGGAGCTGGGGGTTTCTGTAGGAGTGAGGTGAGGAATTTGGGGGTACGAGTGGAGCGAGCTGACATGAGGTGGGGGGGAGCGAGGAGGAAGAAGAGCACCCAGGTTTTTTTGGGGGGGGGGCAGTGTGCTGAGTGTGGGTAGCACCTTTTGAATTGATTTTACTATTTACTAGTGTGGATTGGCTGTTTTGTCTTGGGCCCAGAGAAACAATTCTACTAGTACAGTGGAGACACTCTACAGCTACCCTGAAAAACAATTACTACTAGTACAGTGGAGACACTTTACCGCTTCTGGCTCCTCCTAGGTCATTGAAACGCCTCTCTCTACTGAATGTCGTTATAGTTTTGTTCACCGACATGCGGGCCATGCAGCGCGCGGGCCCAAATTCCATCCATCAAATTAGAAGGCAGTATGCAGGCGGAGAGTCAACCCGGTCGTAGCACGGCAGTAACGAGCCATCGTATCACAAAATCCCACCTCCCCGCGGTCTAAGTTTGACAGACGAAGCAACCATGATTTCACTCTTTGCTGAGTCCCCTTATCCCTCACCGTCTTCAAGAAAGGCAACACTCGCATCTTCCACTGTTCTTCTCTCCCAATGAAGGGAAGGTAAGCGGATCCGTGATGTTGGTATATTTTCGTTCAGAGAAAAAAAAAGAACTTTTGCAAAGCAGTAACCGATCCTCACTCTCTTTTTTATTTCATTGTCATTGCGATTGTGTTTTCCTTTCAGTGGTCTCCTAGTATTCGTCAGTTTCATGCTGGACCAAGGAGAACCAGGCAAAGATCTGCCGATATTGGAGCAGACACGGGAGGCTGATCCCCATGAGACAGAGAGCTCCAAGAAGATGGAGGCAACCACCGAGCCGACCCCAGATAAGCTCACAACCACTACTGAGATGGTCAACGCCCCATTTGAGGTTATAGCCCCCGTGGCACTGCAGGAGCAGTTTCCCCCCTTCGAGGATGTGTCCCCCCCCCCACTAAGCTGCCCAAGGTGATTTCCTTCTTTGCCGATCTCGATTGTAGTTTTTCATCTAAGTATGTGGTGATTTTTTTAAGAAAAGGAAGTATGTGGTGATTAATAATGCAAAATTTTATTAGCTTCGATGCCATGCTATACATAGTGGTTTAAATAACTTGTGTTTCTTATACTGAAAAGTAATTCAGAATTTGTTTATGTTTCAATTAGAGCCCTGATGCAGACAAGGATTGCGTGGTTGTGCATGTCACTCGCTATGAGGCGGACGACCTAAATATACGCACTGGGAAAACAGAGTTCTTAGGCTGTTGGATCCTGGAAGCCATTTGCGGTTATACCAGTGAAGAGGTGTATTCCACCCTCACTATTGTTAGGCGTGTTGTCCAGGGTATACTGAAGCACAAGAAGTTCAAAGCTACTCCTTCGTTTGTGAGGCATACTGTTCTTGTCAAGCTTACGCAGGAAGATGACATGGCATGCCTCTACAAACAAGTTTATCAGTGGCAAGTCCACAAGGTTGTCTTCATGAAGGTTCACAGGATTGAGCTGCTACGGGACGTCCTCGATGATGTTCATGGCAAGGTCCGTCTTGTGTCCAGAACAAATTAGATCGAGGCTTGAAATAGTTGCCCCAGCTAGTGTTTAATAGTAGTTTGGATTGTGTCTAATTATCCGAACCTTGCTTGTTATCGACCCCTCTGGGGCTAGTACTCTGTTTGAATCCGTCTATGGGAACTGCTGCTACTTTTGTGTGCCCGTGAATCATGTGAGAACCATCGTAATTGTTGCCGAAACAGATGCGTCCTCACTAGTTTTTTCATGAATATGGCATGGTAATACATAGGTTGTCACGGTTTATCCTACGAGCAGTGTGTGTTTTGATGAAATAGAGCACTCGTTCGAGAACCATGCACCGACGTATACATAAGTACTTGTAAACACTGTTGGTGCTAATCCACTTGTAAGCAGTTGTGCAAAACAGGGCACATTGGCTCAGCTCACTTCAACACTAGGCTATCGACCAGCTAACAATCAACAATGTGCTATCTGACATATAAGCAACTATGTATCTTGTTACAGTGGTTCATGCAGTTAATTTAGGCCACAATGTAATAAATTCCAAACGTTCAACGCTAGTTCAGCGCTCATGTGGAACACTCACATTAAACTCGTCTTCATAAAAATCTTGAAAAGCATAAGTTAAGCAGTTTTATACATCTCAATAATTCATAGAACATAACAAACATATACTAGTTCACAACAAAAGACAAAGTTGTGAGAAGGTTTACAAATCAGGAAAAAACAAGCAAGGCTTCTCTGAGCAAAGGGCCTCCCGGCAGGCTTAAATTTCCTGGAGTTCACTCTGGTTTTTTCTTGTTGCCACCATCCAGGGTTAGGTTCTCTCATTCCAGAATAACCAATTATAATTGTGGTCTCAGCTGGAATGCCGTACTGAACCATGCAGTGTACTGACCAGTTGAAATGCTTGTGCATTCCTCTAAATTTAAGCACCGTTATTTGCAGAAATAAGCAGACCACAATGCCTCTTGTCCGCGCACCTGTCCAAAAAACCGCCGTGCAGCCGTGCCAACTAGTCCTCGGTCCGTGGAAGAACTGGCAGAAAGTGCATTCCAGACTAGGATGCAGTTGTTTTTGCTCGTCCCTGCACTGCAATCAGGAAGTAAAACGTATGAATCAGCTTCTTTTAGATTGTGTTGGTCATTCTACCTTAGTTACTACCAATGTAGGAATACCTTGAAGACTGGAGGTTAGACAACGGTAACGAGGGATAGCCATCTCATTTTGCGCAGTTGTACTAAAATTGAGGTGTGTGCTTTTGATTGCGCGGTTAGAAACGATACGGAGACAGACATCCCGAAACGATATGGAGACAGACATCCCTGTTTGCACAAATACGAAATACGGTTATTTAAACAGTGATAGATATTACTACTTTCCCCCATTTCCTCTTAGAACCAAGTCCTAGATTCATGCTACAGCTTTCCCACTTTCTTCCCTGTTTGAACCAACGCTTTGAGTTGACTGTATGAACTAGCTTTACTTCTAATAATAGTAGAAGTCTAGGTGGCTTTGGAACAGCGGACGGAAGTAGAAAAGCATCCACACGAAGGGGGAAGAGTTGGGGTAGTAGAGCAAGGCAGGTTTTGAATTAATATATACCTGAGGGTCGTCGGCATGTGGCAAAGACGGCGTCAGGAGGCCGCATCTTGGCCACAATACCGCAGGGAGGAAGAAGGGGTTGGAGGCCCTCCCGAGGCGGCGCTCTCTCAGAGAGAACGACACGGCCGCCGATCGGGACGCGCGGGCAGCCACTGGTCTCCTCCCTCGCCGCCGACGACAGCGTGAACGATGCACCTACACTCCCTGCCCTGGTCGAGGTTGTCCGGCCGGATTTGTGACCAGCCGTGAGCTGAGAGAGAGAGTGTGGCCACCTATGTCTTGCTTAGATCTGGAGAGCATGAGAGAGTGAACGAGAGGAACCCTAGTAAAGCAAGCACTAAGGCTCCTGCTTTTATATATAGTGGAGTGATTTTGTTGTACCGACTTCAAAAAAATGCGCCTCCTACGTGTACCCGCGAGTGGGTGTGAGAGAACTAGTGCGTGCGTGCACCGCTTCCCTTCGTGAGAGTACAATATATACTATGCCCAAAGAACGTTCGCCGCAAGAGTAATAATATAAGTGTGTGACGTGTGAGCTAAAATAAAATGTGCGCGCCGTCTTTTGTTTTTTATAAGTGCTAAGGGTAGGGTGTGAAGAGCACATATGTGCGTGACGTCTACCTGCAGATAGATGATGGGTGCCACGTGCGAGTCTGCGAGAGGACTCGGGAGAGTTGTGACTCGTGAGGGTGCGTGTGCGTGAGAGAGAGAGGGGCACGTATGAATGCAATGCATGTGTCTGTAAATCATTATCCGACAAACGTTTGCCACAAGCCTTTTCCTGACGAACGCCATAAGAACCATTAGATCGGCATCCGACAGTGTCAATTTTGCCATGTCATTTAACAGAACAGCCACTCCTACTACACACTCTTCCACGTGAGTGTTAGCAACTGCCGTATGTTCCCTCCGTTCCGAAATGCAGTGCATATAGCTTTATTGAAAATTAGAACCTCACAAACTTTTACCGAGTTTTCGTGTACCAAATTGCACATGTAGAATACCCTGTATATATCATTTCATTCATCTTCGAGAGGTAACTATAAAGATGGGTGAGGAGTCTACAAAGAAAGACCATTGTATCACCCGCAACAATTTCAACCATCCTTTAGTGTCGAGGAATATCATAGGAACTCTATATGATATGATTTTTATAGGATTTTTCCTTTAGAGCCAATTGGTTCATAGGAATTGATTCATATACTCCACATTTCAAAGGAAATAAACATGATATCATTTCTATAGCTTTAGAGCCACTTGGTTCATATGAATGGATTCCTATACTCCCTTAATTTCAAAGGAAAATAAACATTAGCGTATATTCAATAGAAAAGTTCCTATGATATGAACCAAATTACATCTCTTTACTAATCCCTCCTCATAGGAATTGAGATACATGTCATCTCTAGATTCAATAGAAAAGTTCCTATGATGTGAACCAAATGACATCTCTTTTCCAATCCCTACTCATAGGAATTGAGATCCTCCATGTCATCTCTTTCCCTACAACTTCCATGTATACATCTTCTATTCCTAAATAGATAGTACAACCCACTAGTAGGTTTTTTCCAAAACATGCAACTATGGCACAAGAACTATATAGTGTGCCAATAACTTTGAAAGATGTTCGCTGGATGAAGCTAACTCGACAGTGCAGAGATGGGCAAATCCGAGCACGACTGGCCGCTGGATATCATCAACATTCCACCAGATCTGCCACATGTACAATTTAGAAGACTCCATGGTTGAACTTAAGCATAATGCACAAACCTCAAAACACAAGCACTTCTCCTTTGTTCTAGAATCTTCTGTATCATAATTGATTATTTTTTTCTAAATGAATTGCCATTATTTGTTTTTTACTTTATGATTTACAATGCACAACCTCATGAATCTTAACATTTTTATAAAACTAATTGATTTTGAATGAGATGAACTATAAGAACTAAACGAAAATCTACATCATGCATATATGACTCAAAGCTTTACATGCTATAGTGTGTATTTATTCATAATTTGGTTTTGAAATCTCATGCGTTCAATACATGTGTAACTTACTAGTTTTGAGTAGAGTAGCAAATTTCACGCGGCCCCGGGTATATCAAAATGCAGGGCCCATGCATCATTGCCTTTCGGTCGAACCTACGTCCACAATTTTTTGTACGTGCTATATCTCCACTGGTCCCCGAACCCAAAATGTTGTCTCATTCCCGTAAAACCAAGTGGCCCACACATATTTAAGGCATCGACTCGAACCCATTTAATACGACGTGGCCCCGCACGCCGTAGTACTCCTACAAACCCTACCGCTGCACTCATCATCGGTTTTCTTCAAGAGGACGAGGGAGAAGCCGATTTGTAGTGGAGGCGCTTTAAAAAAAAGGATATGTAGTGGAGACCCCTACCCTAGGGTCCCCTAGGTAGCTGCCGCACGCATCATTGTTTTATATCTTCTTTATGCTCTTGCGCGCTAGAGTGAAATGATGGTTGCTTCGTCCATCCAGCTTAATGCGGGAAAGGTGGGGCTTTGTGATTTGACCCCTCATCGCTCATTTTCTACTACTGCGGTGCTACGACCGGGGTGCCTCCAATTCCAACCGCTGCTCCGAACTGTAATTTGGTGCATCGCACGTGGAACAAGACGGTGGATGAGCCACATGTCTGCCAAAGGGGTCCTGTTAAGTGTGTCGCCATTTCGTGTGTGGACTGACCCTGCTTGAGTTGCTACGCCAACACGATAGGAGCAGCCTACCACTTGGTTTTGCTCCTTGGTGAATCCCGACTATATTGATCTAAAAAGATATGTGCTGAACTACCCTCTCCGTCTCGGTTTTTTATTTGTAGGCGTCTCGGTTTATAGGGCCTGCACGTAGTTCTAGGTCATCCATTTGACTAACTAAATGTGAGTTACTATGTCACAAAAAGTATATCATTAGATTCTTATTGGTTGATATGTGAAGAAACAAGAAACGAGGTAGAAGTTAATGCACCGCGCCTTAGTATTTTGGGATTATTTGGTTTTCGTAAGATGACTTACTCACCTAGACGGAGGGAGTAGTTGTATTTAAAAGTTGAGGGCGGGGCTTTTCCTGCGTGGTAGGCGGGGCAGTTTCGCCTAGTCGATTCGACATAGACGTGAGAAGACGAGGGAGTAGGCTGCTACAAACGTAGGGCTGTGTGATTTGACAGCGAGTTACTGCTGGACAGGTGGGCCCCCGTGATTTGACTTGCCATTATCATTTTAACTGCGGCGCTACGACCGACGTGAGTCTCCCGATTCCTGACCACCTCCATACAGGTGCCTCTCCCAATGCTCCACCATGTAGTAGTAGAGGCTAGCTCTTGCATGAGAGCCCACTTCTCCACTTTTTCCTTGTCTCTCTTTCCTCCACATCTGCAAAAATGCCATGTAAAGCGCACTATTGTACTTACTTGCTCCTACATGTGCTTAAGCTTTCCACATAGGCATAAAGTCTGATGTGGCAAGTTAATCAAGAAGAGAGAGTCTAGTTTGGTGACCCAAGGAAGAAACGGTGCTAAGCGCGTGTACCTAGGTGAAAAGACAATTTTGAGTCTATAGCTAATTAAATGAAGGAAACTTACCAACACCATTTCATTGGAAGAGGTCACTCCTTGGCAAATGCAATAAATACTAGTACTCCCTGTGTCCCATTATATAAGAACGTTTTTGACACTACACTAGTGTCAAAAACGTTCTTATATTATGGGACAGAGGGAGTACGAAGAAAGAGGTAGGGAGGAGTAAATAACACACTTATAGCCAACCTTGTTGTAGTATGAGTGACTAAGTGATGACTATGTATGACATGCCAACATCAGATAGCCTAACGCACCGTGTTAAATCTCCAAGGGCGCGACCACGCGAGCGACACGATGGTCGTGGTAGGCGCGACCATGATACAGGCTGCTGGCAGCCCTTGGATCTGAGATCAAACGGTCGCATGCTAAGTTGCTGAAAATTTTAAGAATAACCCTCTAGGATAGGATATTCACCCATAGGTCTAGAATCACGGCATGCAACCGTTCGATCTCAGATCCAAGGGCTCTCGGAAGCCCGTATCATGGGAGAATGGAAAGCCACTACCCTGCCGTTTGCACGCTGGCAGTTCGCTCCTACTCGTCCCCGCACGTCCTTTAATACTACGGCAGTTCGCTCCTAGTCATCCCTTCCATTCACATTACGGCAGTTCCACTAATCCTAACCCTCCTCCCAAATCCATGGCATCCCAAATCTCCCCGATCGGCGGTGAGTACAAGGTTAGAACCATCACCGGTGATGAGTTCAACGTCATCTACACCCATACTTCCGCGATGGTGAAAGGATGCCTTTCCCGCTTCAGACGCATGTTCGAAAACTCACATGATGAGTGGGTCGCTGGGCTAGATGTTGAGTACAGCACAGTCATGGGACGAGAGAAGGATCTAAAGGACGAAGAGAGGAAGAAGCCCGCCGTGATCCAGGTTTGCGTACATAACGTTTGCTTGGTCTACCACATATGCCATGCCGATGTTGAGTGCCAGGATTTTAAGAACTTCCTCGAAGACAAAACAGTCAAATTCGTTACTGTAGACTTTAAGAACAACAAAGAAGTCCTGCGTCGGATAGGCCTCATTGTAGGCAACCCCTTTGACCTCCAAAAGAATTGGCTGGTGCCCTCTCGTCAGCCTTCAATGCTGACCCTGGCAGGAGCCATGGTTCATCCTTCGTACGGTAAACTGGAGAAACCTCCATACACGTTTCATCGTCATGCATGGCAGCGGAATACTAGATATAGACCACATCTAGTACGCTGCAATGGATGGCTACCTTTGTTTCAATATCTACAAGGGTTGGATGAAGAGCAACAGCCAAGTTGGCGGTTCAAGCAAAGAAGTATCGGCCAAGAGGAAGAGGGAGAAGGATGAAGTCAAGGATGTGGACGAGGACTCCGAGTAAGGTGGCAGTGTTGTTGCTCATGGTGGTTCTAAACTTCTAATGCAATGTCTACCGGATTAGTTGCATAGTTTAATTTTAGGTGTGCTTAGTTTAATTTGAGGGGTGTGTTGTGCTGAGCCCCCAGCAGAACTATGTTATGTTTCTTCTCGTTACTTTAACTCTTCAGTATGTACATACTAGTACTAGTATTTCTTTAATAGAATTCAGCACCCCAATTAAGCACATACTAGCTGTTTTAATAGTACTATATGCATAATTTGGCAACGAGCGCTCTCTATATGTACCACCTTTTTTTTAAATTTCAATTTTTGCTCCATGGCGCAATCCATCGATAGTGGAGTACTACTGTACAAAAGTATACATTTTTTAAAAGGCTAGCATACTGTTCATCACATATATATATATATATATATAGCTAGTTAAATTCTCAACCTAGAACAACGTGCATGCCATGTAGTAAACCGATCCGGAGAAAGTATAGTAAAAATGAGGTGATTTTACCGAGCGATCGGCGGGGGAGCATGGCATGTGATGCGGTCCCACGTGTCATGATGTACCAAGGCGATGCATGTGTCCCTCTTGAGGCAGAGGCAATACTAGTACGTGGTTTGAGATGATGTTGAACCGAAGTGTGAAATAATGGTTGCTTCGTCCATCTGGGAAGGTGCGGCATTGTGATTTGACGTCTCATTGCTCATTACTACTACTGGGCCGGTACGAGTGGGGTGCGTCCCCCCTGCTGTTCTGCACTGTTATTTGGTGCTTGACACATCGTCCCGGTTGCTATATGTCCCACATGTCGGTGATAGGAAGCACAGAATTCATGAAAGGGAGCGTCGACGGAGGAGTATACTACAGAATTCATGAAAGGGAGCGACTTAGTTTTGGAAAAATCTGTTTTTACGGAGTACGTACCCACTAGGGTTTATAGGTCTCATCTAAAAAACATTCGTTTTTCCGTTTGATAAGTCTCAATTCTACTATACTAGTAGTAGTACCATTACATGTTGGATTTCGAGGTGCGTTAGATCACCCGACGCAAGCAGTGTCAAAAGGAAACTAACCAATGCATGTACAAGTTCATGGAAATTTAGTGGCCATTCATGCATTTGTTCTAATTAATGCCTCGGTAAACATAACTTCTTGAGAAAAACGAGCATACTGTGCAAACTACGAAATTAATTCGACCACTCACCGTCTACCTTGGTTGGAGAGATTTTGAAATTGAGCCATAAACTGGAAAGGCTCGATTACTATTTGTGGCCTTGTATAGATGCAAAATGTATTTTTTATAGTGGCCTTGTATAAGTAATTGGAGGGAGTACTAACCAAAGTACGTACGTAGTAGGGACGAGGAGTAAACGAAGGTAGTAGTAAAATTTTCTCCTCGTGCTGCGAGCCACCGCGCGCGTGGGTGAGGGAGCGGGTGTAAAGGCGTACAGTAGTAGTAAGCTTCACCTCATCCTGCGAGCCACCGCGCCCGTGGGCGGGGGAGACGGTGTACTAAGCAAGTTTCTCCTTGTTCTGCGAGTTGACGGGACACATCAAAAGTACTCCAGCGTATAGAGCCTTGCCTCTAAGGTAGGCCCCACATGGTTTGCCTCTTTTTTAATTTAATATAACGCGTCAAGTTGCAATTTGTTTGTTCACCCATGGTAGACGATCCTCCCTCCACCAAGTGGATAACCAGTACATGTGCCAAATTACCACGTGGGCTGCCTTTTTCGTACAGAAAGGAGCTCCACCGTGTACCCGCGCGGGTGTGGTTGGGAAAGAGACGGGAGTATGTGCGCCGTGCGTGCACCTCTTCTCTTCGTGCACGTCCCCCACCTACGCGGGTGTGTGTGAGAGATACAAACATAGACATAATGTGCCATCCATCCCCATGCTTCCGCCCAGTCCGACCACCAGTCACCACCACAGCACCACGCCCCACTCCTCCTCACCTTATCTCTCATATTTCTCCCTCCATTTTTATATACAAGGGGCCGCTATCAAAATTACAATTTGCAGATATACAAGGCCACTAACACTAATCGATGCAATATTAATGGTGTTTGCCTCGTGGTACTAGCAAAGGAGGACATAAATTATCCCTCGCATGCATGCGGGAGTTTGTAAAAAAATGCATCTTGATGTTCCGTGCAATGCACGGGCATCTTGCTAGTCCATGAAAACAACACATGGCAAAATTCCACGGCGAACGAGGGATTTGAATCTGTTGGGAGGGGCTGTTTGGATCTTGCCCGGGGTAGCCAAAATATTGGCAACCCTTTTGTCCACCGGTGCCTTTGCCACCCATGAACGAGGAATGGCTCGGGTGCTCATGTTGTCATGCATCCTCCAGCGCACACGTTGGAGATGAGCTCGCACGAGCTGTGTTTTTTTGTCCCACAACGCCGCCCGAGCCGCCCGCAGACCGACCGACGACCCGCAAATTACGCCATCCAACCGTAGCTGCACACATTATGATCGCAACTCAACCAACCAGACGAAATTCACGCAAACACATAGACAAACTGATATTTCATATAAACAACGACGAAAATCATATAAAATACCGGATTTTCACACAAACATGACGGATTTCATTACATTCAAATGAACTACGCGGTGCTAGTTTTGGACAGCACAGGTATATAATACCTGGCCTAAATGGTCGCCCGCCGATCGATTTGTGTTCCTCATGTCCAACAACACGATCACCGGACTGCCGGGAGCCCCGGAGGTATATGCTTCAGCACAAAGGATGGCTCGCTTCGAGTTCATCACTGGCCACTACTTCGCCATGGCCGTCGCCGGCTCGAGTTCATCCTAACATTCCCCTCTTCCGTGGAGCCCATGCAGGGTCGACGAAGGTCCTCGCAACAAAAGGATCCGGCAAGAAACCTGCTGTGTACGCCGGCGTTGCCTCTACAATGGCCTTCATGGGACCCAAGCGGCGGCGGCCTCTCGTGTTCTACTTCTCCCCGATGATGGCGGCGGACGTAGAGGCGCTGGCCACCGACTCGTCGCTCTCCGCGCACCCGGCTTCTGTCGCTGCTTGCATGGTGCGACCGCCGGCATGGGAGTCTCGGCCACAGAAACGGGAGACATGGTACGAGGCGGCGGCATGGACGGCAGCAACGACGCCCGTGCGCTGCTCCTCGTCGAGCTGGCCTGGAGCGGCGAGTTGCTGAACCGCGCGCCGATTTGGGGCGGCAACTGGCTCCGACGGGCGAGGGGAGGGAGATGGATCAGCGAGGTGCATAGCTCGTATCCGGCGGGCTACCCAGCCGGCTTGGATGCGGAATAACTACTCTTCGTAAGCCATTGTAAGAGTGGACAAAATGGTGGAGGAGATAGGGGAGCGGCGGAGGTGTGCGATTCTTGGCCGGCGTTTGGCCTCGTTTAAATAGGAGATTAAATAGACAGCGGACGGGAGGAGCTTGGCCGGCGTTGCATTTAACGCCGGCCCGGTCATGAACGGACGTGTGTCCAGAGTGGGTTTCTCGGCTTCCACACGAGCGGGTTTCATGGAGGCGTTTGAATGCGGTACGGAGGCGTGTTCAGCCGGGCATGCCACGAGTGGCGCCCTCGACTCTGACCTAGGACACCGCGCCGTTCTTCCACTGACGTGTGGACTCTTTGGGTGCATGGCCTGCATGTCAGTGACCCAATGCAGGCAGCGCACAGTAGAGGAACCTTTGGTGGGCCAGGGCGGTCAGAAGCGGGCATTTCATAAACCGATGATTGTTCATTGAGTGTGACGTCATCTTTTCATTTAGTTAAGCCTACTATGTTGATAGCCCGTTCGATACGTTGTGATTCAAAAAGACCGATGTAAACATCAATGTTCTGCTTATCACAGATAAGATTGATTAATACCCATAACAATCCATGTCCTTAACAAAGGGTGCATGCACGTATAGGTTGAGCGTGTGTCTTGCATCGTGTGCTGTGTGCATGAAGGCGTGCGAGTGTTGCGTGCGTGCAAGGGTGCGTTTAAGTGTTGCATGCATGGGTGCATACGTGCGTGTGTTTGTGAGTGCATGTGTACGTGTCAGTGTTGCACACCAGCATGCGTGCGTGTGTACGTTATGTGTACGTGTCAGTGTTGCACACCTACATGCGTGCGTGTCTTGCGTGCGTGCATGTGTACATGCGGGGTGAGGCTACACGTCAGTCGACTGACTTTTTCATCTCTGGTCATTAGATTTTCCAGCCGTTGGATACAAAATCAAGGTCCTCCAGTTTATCATCAAACTCCACCCCCCTGAGCCGCCAGCCACCACCGGCCGAACCGCCCGCCCCCGCCACCCACGGCCGGCCCGCCCTCCCCGAAACCACTCCCCACCGCCGGTCCGCCGCTGCACCGGCCATCCCTCTAGCCCCCCTTCCCCCCCGTGCTGAGCTTTTTCTCTGGGGATCCCCACCCCACCGCCCAATGAACGCCCCCCAACCGCCGGTGACTGCCAACCAGAGGTCTCACGACTTCGAATACCCACCGACCACTAGTTTATTACCATTTCTGTCCTTCATATACACGCTGACGGGTGGGCCCTATGGTAATGTGCGCAGCTGAATGTGGACCGTTTGACTGGTCAATTGATCGTGTTATCAACAAATTACGGAGCTGTATGGTGAGCCAGTGACCGTATGATCACCCTAACATGTACTCCTATTTTATTAACACAGTACAGACTCAAACTACCATTTCTTTCTTTCATATACGGGCTGATAGGTGGGCCCCATGGTTACGCGCCCCGATGGTGCAACACTAGTTGTGCCGTTTGACTGGTCAATTGATTGTGTCATCAACAAAATACGGAGTTGTACGGCTGAGCTAGTGACAATATAATCATGACATGTATTTGTTTAACACGGTACAGATGCAAGGGCTCATATATATGCGCAAGCACTCACCGCTATAAGCGCACACACGCGAACCCTACCCCTATGAGCACCTTCAAGAGAGTGGGCCAGCATATATGATCTTGAGATTTTATGAAGTCACCATAGGTGCCTCGTAGTTGAGTTGAACGTATCCTCCCACTGAACGTACATCGCCGGAAAATACTAAAATTTACACAAGATAAATGCGAGCACCGGGACTTTAACCTTGGTGGGCTCGAGAAACCACTGTCCTCTAACCATCCAACCACATGTTGGTTAGCACGACAAAATGTATGTGGTGACCGTGATGAGCTTATTCTGAAGTCCAGTGATCATATCGTGCTTTCGCTTCAAATACAATGACCGTAAGTGTCGTCAACAAAATACGGAGCACGCATCAAATGCAAAGTCCGTCAGTGTCATCAACAAAATATGGAGACGTATCGTGAGCTAGATATCGTTGTACTATTGTATATGCTTATTTTCTTAGTGGCTGATTGCGTGTGTGGTGTGGTGGGCACATCATTTCTAGTTGTGGTGGGTCAACATGAAGACTCATGGGTCGGTTCCATCCTGCGCCACATATAGGTTTGACCGATACGTGTTATACGGAGACCCATGTGGAGGACTCGGCGTACAACACGAAGCTACCAGAGTCGCGGAGGACTCTATCCCCACTGGTGATAAGCCGACTATATATGATTTGTAACCCTAGGCCCTTTGTATGTTATACAAGCTTGGGGGCTAGTTCGTCGATAGTATACACACACGCACAATGCCTGGTATTCACGTGTACTTTGTACACACCCATATCACTAATATACAGTACCAGGAGTAGGCTCTTTTTTCAACTACAAGGGTCCGATCCGAACTAGGGTAAAACTTTGCCTCGTATTACCATCCAGCCTAACAGCCAGGGATATCCTACCAAATGATATGATGAAATCATATCTGCCAACTACTATT
>NC_057804.1:125395517-125478460 GCF_018294505.1 Triticum aestivum
AAGATAATGTGCATGCGGGAGACACGTAGGCACATATATGTGTGTATAGAGGGCTAGTAGAGACCGTGCATGTGTATATATGCATGTGAGAGAAATAGTGTTTTCCAACTGAGATTAGTGAAAAGAGTGGTACATAGTAGTCAGAAAGAGAGAGAGAGAGAAATAGAGAGAGCATGTGCGTGAGACACCCGACACCATGAGAGAGATTGTGAGCATGTGTGAAAGAGAAATGCCGATGCATATAAAGTGTGTGCACTTATGCGTTAGATAGAGATATATATAATGCGTTTGTGAGAACAGGGTAAGGCATAGTGCATCTACGTGTAAAAGGCGGTTCTACGCATTAAATTAAAATATAAATGGCATTATTATATTTGGATGAGATCATGAATTTTATGCGTATGGACGAAAATTGGTCTATCAGACACCCATACTCTATTGAATTCTAGCATATGCATGTGTTTATTTCATATTATCAATCCATAGAGTGAGAGCGGTTTGAAATAGAGGCAATGGATGCTTTTGCAATTCATATATAAACATTAATTAGTGCACTCCATGTTGTTAGTGTGAAGCACTTTATACATTTGTCACTTGCACGGATACATTCCAAATTGCTAGCTACGAAATAAAATACATGTCGAATTCAACATAAAGGGGGTTTCGAAGATTCGAATTCATAGGAAGTGCATTCATCTATTTGAACCCGAGATAATGGCATTTGTAAATCAGATGTAAAAGGGGGCATCAATCTTTGTTGTGAGTTTGAACATGCTATATATATTCATATGCATATCTAACTCTCTTTTTTGCAACCAAGAAGATTATACCTGGAACCATGCATGAACCGAGGTAAGTTGCATATTTTTTAATATATACTCATGTATAATATATATTAAAATGTACCCCCTCCATTCCAAAATAATCGTAGTTTTAGGATTTCAAGAGTAAAGATTTGTGAAGTTTGACAAATCCTGAAAGTTCAATTCAAGAGAACTGAAAACGTTAATGCTTCTGCTCCCAAATATTGAACGAAGCGCCAAATAGGCCTTTGGTCACCCGAAACCGCGCGAGACTAATGTTTTGGTGGTAGGAAATTACTGTCCTGACTCTGGCCTGTGTAGCCTATCGGCTCGTTGTCCAAAGGTCTAAACCGGGGTAGGTTTGTAACGTCACCAAGACGCCAGTCTCAACCGCCTCCGAGAAGCATTCATACGCCGTGGGCACCTAAACACCCATGCGCTCGGCCGAAATCTATCCCGCCCACATTTGGGACACCTGACATGACTGTCCTACCCCCAACCCGCAATATGTCCGAAATTTTAGATGGGGGCAAAGTTTGTAACTTTCCCCAAATTTCAAACAAGCGCGTCTCAAACCAAAACATTGTTCCCCCTTAGTTCCCCGCCTCCCTCTGTTTCCCCATTCATACTCCGTGGGCGCGAAAACACCCTCTCCACCAGTCGTGAATCCCCAGCCTCCTCCGTCCTCCACCGCATAGCGGCCAATCCACCGCTGCCCTCCTCCATCACGCCGGAGCCGGTACCCCGACGTCGTCGTCCAACGCAACCGCAACCGCAACACCCTCAAGAACTTAGCAGATGAAGCCGAGGCAGAGCTGCCTCCACCGACACCGACGCCGACATGCGCCATACCAGAACCACTCTGACCATGCAGTCCTGCGCCTCACTGCTGCGGCTCCACTGTCACAACCGTCCACCGCACCGGAGCTGCTCCCGCTACGCTGTCGTTCGCCGCCTCGGATCTGCTTCCCCGACGTAGACAGACGGCCACCGCACCACACTCAACAACTTGGCCATGGGTTCGTCCAAGGCTGCACCGTCCTTCACAACTTCTGGTTTCCGGCGAACAACAAGATCGTCGAAAAAACAAAAGGAGGACACAAAACTGCCAGCAGAAAGAGGTACTCCTCTTCCCTTATTCGTGCAAATCTTACGTCTCCGCTCACACCGTATTCATCCCACGAAAGAAACTAGTTGAGCGCTTCTTACTGCATCTTCTTCGTGATACTAAATGCACAAGGTTTCCTCCCTTTTACTATTTCACCTTTGCTAGAGGTCAGTAGCCCACCTGGATTTCAATTCAGGGTCAGTCGAACCGCAATTAAAAGAGGCAGCACCCGCTTAGGCGCGCGGAGCACCTAGTCTGCCTGTTCCCCGAGGAAGTGGCGCATCAGTGTCTATCATAGGGGTGTGGGGCGGAGGAGCTGCTTGCGCCTGATCTGGAGGTCGGCGGGGCTTGAATGGATGGCCGAGGGGCGGTGCCAAGCACGGCGGTGCGGTGAGGTCGAGGGGAGGGCGCAGGCAGGGTAGGAATACTGGGCTGATGGTCGCTGTCGTTTCAAGGAAGATCATCAACACTGACTGGCTGAAGGTAGATGAGGGCGATCTGCCCGTTCTTTGTACATCGGACGGTGCAGAGAAAATGGACTGGCCTATTTGCTTTCAGTCGACTGTTATTTTCATAGAATCCTGTAGTAATTGAGTGTGCCATGCATGTTGTAGAGCTATCATATGTCTCCCGTCATTTATTTCTCACCGACCTGCTATCTGCTACCTTTACACTGTACTAATTGTGCACACACTTCACCCATACTCACACTATTGTTTTTTATGCATGGGTATTTCAGACTCTGACGTAGTGTTGATGAATGCAGAAAAGAGAAGACAGAAGTCGCTCCAATGTAATTCAAAGATAAGCACTAAGCGTTTCAGCGCTCTAATGGGTGCAGTGTCAGCAGTTGGAGACAGTAAACGTAGCTCTACAGTTGATGATCTCAATTGCCACACACAACCATCCCAGGTGCTTGCTTTAACTTCGCGTTGTCAAATGTGGTTGCATGTTGCATATGGTGTCTAGCTTGTATTGCTTACAATTTGGTTAAATTGCATCTGCTTACTTTACACATTATACCTTTGATAATGACATGCCTTCCTGTTTTTGATACATACTACATATGTCATTAACCATGTTCGTACATCAAAGTAATGCTCTTTTGTATCCCTCGTCAATCACTTATGATGAGACAGTCACCCGAGTGGGTTACTGTGAGACGCCCTACTCGTTTAAAGAGTGCAGTGTCATCCTCCCCACATGATTCTCAAGAAACAGCAAGGCTAAATGAAGATAGTCAACATAGCTCTCTAGTTGATCACCGCAATTCCCCCACACCACCATCGCAGGTGCTTGCTCTTACTTAGCAGTGTGATATGTGGTTGCATGTTGCATATGGTGTCTACCTTGTAATGCTTCTAATTAGGGTAAATTGCATCTGCTTAGTTAACACATTATACCTGTGAATATGACATGCCTTCCTGTTTTTGGTACATACTACGTCTTTCTATTAACCATGTTCTTACATCAAACTACTTTTCTTGTGTATCCCTCATCAATGCTCCTAATTTGTTAAATTGCATCTCCTTAGCTTACACATTATACATGTGAATATGACACGCCTTCCTGTTTTTGGTACATACTACATCTGCCTATCACACCATGTTCTTACATCAAACTACTGTTCTTGTGTATCCTGTGTCTATCGCTTATGATGAGACAGTCACGCGCGTGGGTTAATATGAGATGCAATACTCTTATAAAGAATGCAATTTCATCCTCTCCACATGATTCTCAAGAAACAGCAAGCCTAAATGAAGATATTAAATGTTGCTCTGTACCTGAAGACATCACTTCCCCTACACCACCATGACAGATGCTTGCTCCAACTCTGCAGTGTGATATGTGGTTGCATGTTGCATATGATGTCTAGCTTGTAATGCTTCTAATTAGGGTAAATTGCATTTGCTTAGTTTACACACTATACCTGTGAATATGACATGCCTTCCTATTTTTGGTACACACTACATCTATGTGTTAACCTTGTTCTTACATGAAACTACCTCTCTTCTGTATCCTGCATCAATCACTTACGATGAGTCACCTTTATTCGTTGCATATTGCATATTATTTCTAGCCTGTTGCCATGTATTGCTTCTAATTTGGTCAAATACATTTGTTAGGGCACCCTTTTAATTTGGCAGAGTGATATTGGTTTCATCTTTCATATGGTTTCTAGCTTGCATCGATTCTAACAAGTTCAAGCACCTTGTGCTTAGTTTACACTTTATACATCATACATGTCAATATGTTACGCCGTCCTGTTTTTCATAAATATTCCATCCTCCTATCATGCGGCTGCCTTACATGAAAGTAGTGTTCATCAGTATCATGCATCAATAAGTTCTGAAGAGCAAATTTTATTCCTTTTTCTTGTGGGTTTGACTTGACAAGGCAAAATCAAGAAAGAGGAATGAAAAGAGTAAGGAAGGCGATGATGGTGGTCCTCTGTAGCAACGTAAACAGAGCATCTGTACCGATTCTCCTTGTACTGATAGTGCATTACATGGTCCAAGTCTCCGCTCCCCTACTCCACCATCCAAGGTGCTTGCTCTCACTTGGCAGTGTGATATCTGGTTGCATGTTGCATATGGTGTCTAGCTCGTATTGCTCCTAATTAGTGTAAACTGCATCTGCTTAGCTTACACATGATACATGTGAATATGACACGCTTTCCTGTTTTTGGTACATACTATATCTGTCTATCACACCATGTTCTTACATGAAACTACTCTTCTTGTGTATCCTGCATCAGTCACTTATGATGGGACACCTTTAAGTTGGCAGTATGATATTGGTTTGCGTCTTGAATATGATTTCTAGCATGTATTGCTTCTAGTTTGATGAACGCCACCTATGACGAGACAGTTTTAACTTGGCAGAGTGATATTGATTGCACCTTCCATATGGTGTCTTGCAGTGTTTCTAATTTGTTGAAGTGCCTTCTGCTTAGTTACCACATCATAGGTGTGAATATGACAAGCCGTCCATTTTTTCGTACATATTCCATCCTCGTATCATGACTTTGCCTTTCATCAGAGTAGTGTTCGTCAGTATCATGCATGAATGAGTTCTAAAGAGCAAATGATATTCCTTTTTCTTGTCGGTATGACCTCACAATGAAAAATCAATAAAGTTGAAGGAAATTGGCAAGACATTGGATGATGGTGGTCCTTCTGAGCAACTGAAATGGAGGTTCTATATAGATTCTACTCCGCCATCCTCCCAACAAGATTCGCAAGACAACGCAAGGCTAGACAGTCAACGTAGCTGTGTAGATGATGAGCACATCTCCCCTACTCAACCATCACAGGTTCTTGCTCTAACTTGGCACTATTATATGTGGTTGCATGTTGCGTATGATGTCTAGCTTGTATTGCTTCTAACTTTGTTGAATTGCATCTGCTTACTTTACACATAATGCCTGTGAATATGACACGTGTTCCTGTTTCTACATCAGACTACTATTCTTGCATATCCCGCATCAGTCACTTATGATACGGCACCTTTAAGTCGCCACTGTGATATTGGTTGTGTCTTGCATATGATTTCTAGCATATACTGCTTCTAATTTGTTGAAACGCCATACAGTTTGAACTTGGCAGAGTGATATTGGTTGCATCTTTCATATGGTATCTAGCTTGAAGTGCTTCTAATTTGTTGAAATGCCTTCTGCTTAGTTACCACATCATAGGTGTGAATATGTCACACCATCCTGTTTTTCATACATATTCCATCCTCGCATCATGTGTTTGCCTTTCATCTGAGTAGTGTTCGTCAGTATCATGCATGAATGAGTTATGAAGAGCAAATTTTTTTCCTTTTTCTTATCGGTTTGACTTCACAATGCAAAATCATTACAACTGAAGGAAATTAGTCTGGGAGTGGATGATGGTGGTCCTTCGGAGCAACTCAAACAGGGGGTCTCTAAATATTCTACTCTGCCATCCTCCGAACAAGATTCGCAAGACAACACAAGGCTGGACAATCAAGGTAGCTGTGTAGATGATGAGCACATCTCCCCTACTCCACCATCACAGGTGCTTGCTCTAACTTGACACTATTATATGTGGTTGCATGTTGCGTATGATGTCTAGCTTGTATTGCTTCTAACTTGAATTGCATCTGCTTACTTTACACATAATGCCTGTGAATATGACACGTGTTCCTGTTTCTAGAACATATGTGTACATGATGAGCACATCTCCCCTACTCCACCATCACAGGTGCTTGCTCTTACTTGGAACTGTTACGTGGTTGCGTTTTCCGTATGATGTCTAGTTTGTATTGCTTCTGATTATGTAGAATTGCATCTGCGTAGCTTACAACTTATACCTGCAACGATCACTTACCCATAAGACACATTTAACTTGGGACTGTGTTGTAGGTTGCATCTTGCATTGTCTTCTAGCTTGTACTGCTTCTAATTTCTTGAAATGGCACTTACGATGAGACACTTTTTACCTGATAGAGTGATATTGGTTGCATGTTCATATGGTGCCTAGCTTTCATTTCTTCTAATTTTGTTAAAATGCCTTCCGCTTACTGTTTTTTCATACATATTCGATCCTCCTATCATACATGTGAATATGAAACACTGTCTTTTTTGTATATATTCCATCCTCGTATCTTGTGCTTGCCTTACATCAAAGTAGTGTTCGTCTGTATCATGCATCAACCAGTTATGCAGAGCTAATTTTATTCATCTTGTGGTTTTGACTTCATAAGGCAATATCAGAAAATAGGAAGGAAAATAGTAAGTTAGGGGATGTTGGTGGTACTCCGCACAGACGCAAACCGAGACTCTCTAGATTTGCCACTGCTACTGCTAATGAAGTTGAAGTCCCAAGTCTACATGATGAGTTCATCTCCCGCACTCCACCATCGCAGGTGCTTGCTCTAAGTTGACAGTGTGATAATTGGTTTCATGTTGCATATGTTGTCTAGCCTGTATTTCTTCTATTTTGATTAAATTGCACCTGCTGAGTTTATACGTTATACATGTGCATATGACATGGCTTTCTGTGTCTAGAATACACTACATCTATCTATCATACCATGTTCTTACATCAAAGTACTGCTGTTGTGTATCCCGCATCAGTAACTCATGATTGGACGCTTTTAACATGGCAGTTTGATAGTGGTTGCATCTTGCATTGATTTCTATGTTGTACTGCTTCTAATTTTTCGAATTGCCACTTATGACAAGACACTTTTAACTTGGCAGAGTAATATTGGTTGCATCTTTCATATGGTGTCTAGCTTGCATTACTTCTATTTTCTTGAAAATCCTTCTGCTTAGTTTGCACATCGTAGCTGTGAATATGTCATGCCGTCCTATTTTTCTTACATATTCCGTCCTCATACGGTTGTCTTACATCAAAGTATTGCTTGTCTGTATCATGCATCAATGAGTTCTGAAGAGTGATTTTATTCTTTTGTGTTGTGGGTACAGCTTGACATGGCAAAGTCAAAAAAGAGCAAGGAAAATAATATAGTAGGGAGTGCTGTTACTCGTTGGGTGAAACAGAAAAGGTTATGCCGTCGAGATTCTGCTGGTACTTATAGTGCAGTAGAAGGTCCAAGTCCACCGGCTAAATCTACAAACACAGTATCACCTGCTCCACCAGCTGCAGCATCCGCTTCAACTGTTCCAGCATCTCAACCAGTTACTCATTCGTTTGCTCCGGAACTGGCCAGATCCCAAGCTGCCTTCACACCTAACACTACTTCCGAAGCACTGCTGACACAACAGGACTTGGCAAGATCAGATGAACCTCATGAGCATCAACACCAAGACAGTACCTGACCGAGTCAAGTTGCAGTTGCATGCTCCTTTATATGTACTCTCACAGTTTGATGTACACTAACACTTTCCATATTTGTTGTTGAACTAGCACCACGGCGCAAGCGGTAACAGACATCAGGGATAATGCTTGACAGAATAACAAAATCTAAACAAGGAAGAATGGAGATCCATTTTGAGGCAGGTTTAAAAAGGCCACGTGATGCTACAGAGTCAGCCAAGTTAGTATCAGAGGCAGCCGTTGCCGTTAGGTGTCATGCGCGTATCCTCCCAACGTGGATCCAGTACAGGAATGAGAAAGACAATACCCAGTTTAACACCTTCCTTGACCATTTATCCGTAAGTAATGTTATTCATCGCAATTAGTAATATTGTCTTGCTCTGTCCTATACTTTCTATCTTCCTCCTAATAAGACTCACATTCTTTTTTCAACAGATGAGGTTCAAGTTGGATCCGAAAGATGATGCAACTAAACAAGCATGCACTCATGTTTTTCAGTCTGCTCTGTGACAGTATAGGTACCACCTTAGAAAATCTCACTTTGAAGGCAAGGCTAACAATGCAAACGCCCAAACATCTCCAGTGGAATATATAACAGATGAAGACTAGACAACCCTCGTTAAACACTGGTCTGATCCAAAGTATCAGGTAGGCTATATGTATTTGATCAAACCACATATTGAACTTGTATTTATGTATGTGCCTTACAAGTGTATCTTCTTCTAGGCTAACTGTTTGAAGAACAAAACCAACCGTTCTAAAGTGAAATTCCAACAGACAACAAGATCTCGTAGCTATATTGCACACTGCGAGGCTCTTGTAAATAGCTGCTACTTCCTTATTTTTTGTGCCATATTATCGTATCTATATTGACTTGTTCCAAATACAGAGGAAAGCCCGTGCGGACCAAAAAGAACCTGAACCGAATGCAGTGCAAATCTTCAAGGATTGCCACACCAGCAAGATGAAGGGCATGAGCACACCAGCTCAAGCCGCTGTTGTAAGTCCTTACTCCTCCTACCTTGAACTGATTGGTACTGTGATGTGTTCATTTTACTACTTGGTTTGCAGCCAATGTCAGTTACTGTGTTCACTTTTATACACAGTTGTCTTAACATATCATTTCACCTTACATGGTTTAAAAGAGATGAAGGATATTCTTTTGGTCTTGATCTATAATCTAGTTGTTATGTTCATGTGCGCACACAATGATAAAATAGCCTGTTTGTTTTATATCTGTTTGCCCATGATATGAATGATGTCATACTATGTTCATCCTACTTTAAACCATGTCTCTTTATCCTTAGATGTCAACGAATGTGAGGAAATAGACAATACAGTAGGCATGCTACATGGACATATGTTCCGAAAGTGATTTTATTATGTAGTTGGTACTACAATACATGCTAATGTATTACGGTAGTTCACCAAAATAAGTTATGTATAAACGTTTAACCTACTTAGTTTGTTTTTATCTCATTAGTAACTTATCTGGTACACTAATCTACAAGTTCAAACTTTCAGGAAGCTATGGAACAAATGATTGAACGGCCACAACCACCTGAAGGTGACGAGGCTACAACAGGCACAATGTCACATCTTGCTACAGTGCGTCAGTATCTCTCCACTAACAGTGCAAAAAGCACCTTCCTGCTTAATTCTGGGTTGGTTGTCAAGGTAACCTCGTCCAAATCGCCTACTGAACAAAATCTTCACGCTAGACAGAGTGATATATCTGTGCTGCAGACACAAGTCCAATCCCTAATGGATGTTGTTTCGGAAACAAGAATAGTGGTTGAGAAATGTCGTCAAGATATGAATGGTTTTGAAACCAGACTATCAGACATTCGCTTCGTTGTTGAAGAGCAATGGCGGAAAAAGGTGGAGATCGTGCTGCTCCATCAGATTCTACAGCCTGAAACATTAGCACTCAGGTCAAATGATCTATGCTTCTATACATCTGATGGTGCTTTTATCTGGAAGGACTGTAAACTTTATGCCAACATGCCTTTTGTTGTATGATTGGAATTTATTTTGTTGTGATACAACATTTATGATGCTGCCACAGGCTGTAGTAATTACGATGCTATTTTTGTATAGTGTAGGTTTATCTTAGTAATGTATTCGACCGAAAGCTTCGTAGGAGACCAACATTCGTCGGGCCCATTCCAATTGGGCTAAAAACGATTACGGGCCGAAATTGGCATGTAGCCCACTAAAAATATCTAGGCTTATAAATTAGCATAAGCTTTCAAATTTTTCTGGTAGGCATGTGCCCATAGTGGGCCTTTAACAGGCCTAAACATAATTTGGGCCCTCAGTAAAAATAGGCTGTTTACAGGTGTAAATATCTCGAGCCCAAAAAAACATGGGACTTTAATAGACCGAAAGTGAGATTGGGCCCTGATTGTGCCAAATAACCCACTGGACTTAGCAGGCCGAAATGGTGGCCCATTTACGATGCAGATATTTGACAGGCCGAAATTCGGACGGGCCGTAAATGCGCCAACCTAATACATGGGCCTTTAACAGGCCGGAACTTCGGTCGGGCTAGATTATCGTCATTTTTATATGGGCCGTTAATGGGACCAATATGACGTTGGGCCACATATGGCGCATGGTTTACGTCCGGTGTTAACAGGCCGAAAATGACAACAGGTCGAAAGTGGCCCAAATCTATAGTGGGCCTCTAACAGGCCGAATGACAGACATGGCCGAATATGACCCAAATCCTTCACGGCCGTTTATCGGCTGAAAGTTTTGATGGCCTGTAAATGGGCCCAAATGAAGCCGGACCTTTACTTAGCGGACTTTTAACGGGCCAGAAGTGACCATGGGCCGCATTGATGACAAGTTTAGACCAGGCCATTGACGGGCCGATTTGACAGAGAATGTTGGGCCTTTAGCTGGGCTGGCCCATTATGGTCTGCAGAATCTTGTGGGCCTTTAGCTGGGCCGGCCCATTGTGGTCCGTAAAATCTTGTGGGCCTTTAGCTGGGCCGGCCCATTATGGTTCGCTAAATTTTGTGGGCCTTTAGCTGGGCCGGCCCATTATGGTCCGTAAACTTATGGGCCTTCAGTTGGGCCGGCCCATTTAAACATTGTGGGCCACTTTTGGGCCGGTCCACGTGTCAACATATCATAGGCCCATCTCGGCCGTTGGATGAGTGACACCTGTGCCAACGCGGAGCTGACACGTGGATCCATCAGCCAATCAGAATTTTACACGTGGAAAATCGGCATTGGTCATGGCTGTTAACGGGTTATCGGATCCAAAATCCGACCCGATAGCTTAACGGCGTTCCGTTACAGTGGATGCCACGTGTCGGTCACTCTTGACGAAAGCACTTCTGTGACGCGCGATTTATCGTCATGGAAGTGGACACTTCCGTGATGGTAATTTTGGTAATGTCATGGAACACTTCTACGACAGCATAGGTATGACTATCTTGATTCTGTCATAAATTTTTCATGGATGTACATGCATGACAAAAAATGTGACCTACTTTGACTAACACGTATCATCACAGAAGTGTATTTTTTTGTAGTGCTCCTCCCCGTCAAGCCGACAGTACAACGGGAGTCAATCCTCCGGAGGATCGCTCAGGTCCTTCCCCGTCAAGTAAAGCAATACCTTGCTCAGCTCCTCCTCGGGAAGGGCGTCCTGGAACAGGAGGATCTTGTCGTCGGCACCCCCGAGCTTCCACAGGGGGTAGGAGCGATCTTGGAGCGGCGCTATGTGCTGCCTCATGCAAGAACTCCTTGATGAACATGGCCCCCGTCAGCTTCTCGCTCTTCAGGTCCTTCTCCATATTCTCCACCAACGGCGTCAGGGAAGGGTCGGTGATCTTCTCAGAGTACCACCCCTTCTCGGAGACGGGGAGTTTGGTCGGCACCTCCAGCAAGCTCTAGGAGCACTTGGCATCCATCAGAACCCACCTCTTCAGGGCATCCTCCACCTTCTTCCCGGCGCTAGAGATCGCGTTACCACCCCATGCCGCAACAAAGCCGATGCACCCAATCGGATGCTCGCCAGTCATGTGAAGGAAGAAGAAGTGGCGGAGCATGGTGACGGAGGGCATCACCCCCACGAACGCCTCACAATAGAAGGCGAAAATGGACAGGAGGAGGATGGAGTTTGCATGAATGTGGAGTGCGTGGAGGCCATAGTGATGAAGAACGGCGTAGAAGAAGCGGGAGAATGGGGGCACCAGCCCCGAATAGACGCCGTGCAGGAAGAAAGGGATGAAAGTGCTATCAGCGGGCTCCGGCGCGGTGGTGGCGACCCGGAGCACCGTCCCCTTCCACTCGTTGTCCTCGCTCAGCGTCAGGAGGGGCGTGGTCTGGAGCTTCTCCCCGGCCACGGAGGACGCAAGCAGCACCGGCTCGTACCAGGCGGAGCCGGCAGCCAAAGCTGAGGCCACAATCTTCTCAGCGGTCATTAGGCAAAGGATTGCAGGGGAAAATCGGCAGATCTAGTGAGTTCGTCCGCTACTGGGAGAATGGGATCTGGACCAAGACAAAGAAGGGGCAATGAAAGCATGGCAGCGGATGGCAGCCCTTTTGTCAGATGGAAGCAGTTGCCAAGGCAGCATGGGGAAGTGCAATCGCCCACGTCCCGTCAATCGCCACATGTCATCAAAGCCACAGGCCGTTAGGGCCCGCGGCGCTCCGCACCTACCTTTTGGCTTCATCTAGAAGCCAAGTCCGAGCGCGCCTTGGGCCCGGGGGCTACTGTCGCGTCCTAGATATGGGGGTATCCAGCCCTGCCTGCCTGCGGCCCACCACATGGCTGCATTGACGGCCTGGTATGGCCCAGCTTCAGCATCAACACCTCAAGACCCTCACGAGGGGCCAAACCTTGCGAGGCGGACAACGCCAAGACCCCCGAGGGGACCGGCCTCCTCAGGATGGCTCCCGAGGGGTGGGGAGTTCTATGCAAGGTTTACCTCACAAGGCTCAACTGACGTGATCCATGACGACCAAGGCCAGGCGGGCGCCAGGCGAGCGCTGAGCGCAGGTTTCCTCTTTGGTGCAAAGGAGGCAAGCCACAGGTGCGGAGTCCCGAGGAATCAACCAAAGGTTTCCATTCTGGTGCAACAAGACCAAGAACGCCAGGACGGCAGGATGGAGGTCATCGACAAGCCCACCGCAGCGTCATGACCAGAGGCTTTTCGCAGGCGAAGACTACTTTTGCCAGGATAAGCTATACTACTTGTCCCCTTGCAAATCAAGCCGTTGTGGGATCCCTTCCTGCCAACATTTGGGAAGAGGACCAAGGCCACTATAATTAGGACTAGCCACAACCATAGAGTTAGGACAAGCCGAACTAGCTCACACCACACCAGCTCCCTTGAGCTCAAGAACACCTCACTTCCTGAGGCCAGTTCATGAACTGTACTAGTTCATCCTCAGCCCTCCAAGGCAATCTACCAAAAACGCTAGAGTAGGGTATTACACCGCAAGGTGGCCCGAACCAGGATAAACTGATGTGTCTCTTTGTCTCTTTGAGCTTGTCGCGCTAGGCTTAGGAGGATCAAGAGTAGGCAGACTGGGTAGGTTGAGATCTCTGCACACACCACCGAGTTCAAACCTCTCAAGGGTTTGTGGAACCCGTAATCCTACATCAGTTTTGACATCCATCTACCAAATTTCATAATCATAAAATGCGGCAATTGCTAACATGATTCGGACAGACTTAAGCATCGCTATAGTTGAGAAAATCTCATTGTAGTCAACACCTTGAATTTGTCGAAAACCTTTTGCGACAAGTCGAGCTTTGTAGATAGTAACACTATCATCAGCGTTCGTCTTCCTCTTGAAGATGCATTTATTTTCTAGGGCTTGCCGATCATCGGGCAAGTCCACCAAAGTCCACACTTTGTTCTCATACATGGATCCTGATACGTCTCCAACGTATCTATAATTTATGAAGCATTCATGCTATTATATTATCTGTTTTGAATGATTATGGGCTTTATTATCCACTCCTATATTATTTTTGGGACTAACCTATTAACCGGAGGCCCATCCCAGATTTGCTGTTTTATGCCTATTACAGTGTTTCGAGGAAAATGAATATTAGACGGAGTCAAAAGAGAACGAAATCAACTGGAGAAGTTATTTTTGGAAGGAAACCCACCTGATGGACTTGGACCCCACGTCAGAAGATACGGGAGCTGGCCACGAGGGTGGGGGGCGTGCCCACCCCCCTGGGCGCGCCCCCTGCCTTGTGGGGCCCCCGAAGCTCCACCGACATTCTCCTTTCACCCATATATACATACGTACCCTAAAACTTCCAGAACAGAAGATAGATCGGGAGTTCCGCCGCCGCAAGCCCCTGTAGCCACCAAAAACCAATCGGGACCCTATTTCAGCACCCTGCCGAAGGGGGATCCCATTACCGGAGGCCATCTTCATCATCCCGACGCTATCCATGACGAGGAGGGAGTAGTTCACCCTCGGGGCTGAGGGTATGTACTAGTAGCTATGTGTTTGATCTCTCTCTCTCGTGTTCTCTCTCATGTTCCATCTATGGCACGATCTTGATGTGTCCCGAGCTTTGCTATTATAGTTGGATCTTATGATGTTTCTCCCCCTCTACTCTCTTGTGATGAATTGAGTTTCCCCTTTGAAGTTATCTTATCGGATTGAGTCTTTATGAGAACACTTGATGTATGTCTTGCGTGGGATAACCATGGTGACAATGGGTTATTCTATTGATCCACTTGATGTATGTTTTGGTGATCAACTTGCGTGTTTTGTGACAATTGGGAACCTATGCATAGGGGTTGGCACACGTTCTTGACTCTCCGGTAGTAGCTTTGGGTCACTCTTTGAAGTACTTTTATGTTGGTTGGATGAATCTGAGATTGTGTGATGCATATCGTATAATCATGCCCACGGATACTTGAGGTGACAATGGAGTATCTAGGTGACATTAGGGTTTTGGTTGATTTGTGTCTTAATGTATTATTCTAGTACGAACTCTTTTATAGATAGATCCAAACGAATAGCTTTGTGGTGGTTTCGTACCCGACCATAATCTCTATGTTTGTTCTCCGCTCTTAGTGGCTTTGGAGTGACTCTTTGTTGCATGCTGAGGGCTTGTCATATGTTCTATCTATGTTATTATTGTTGAGAGAACTTGCACTAGTGAAAGTATGAACCCTAGGCCTTGTTTCCTATCATTGCAATACCGTTTACGCTCACTTTTATCGCTCGCTACCTTGCTGTTTTATTATTTCAGATTACAAAAACCTATATCTATTATCTATTTTTCACTTGTATCACCATCTCTTCGCCGAACTAGTGCACCTATACAATTTACCATTGTATTGGGTGTGTTGGGGACACAAGAGACTCTTTGTTATTTGGTTGCAGGGTTGTTTGAGAGAGACCATCTTCATCCTACGCCTCCTACGGATTGATAAACCTTAGGTCATCCACTTGAGGGAAATTTGCTACTGTCCTACAAACCTGTGCACTTGCAGGCCCAACAAAGTCTACAAGAAGAAGGTTGTGTAGTAGACATCAAGCTCTTTTCTGGCGCCGTTGCCGGGGAGGTGAGTGCTTGAAGGTATATCTTTAGATCTTGCAATCGAATCTTTTTGTTTCTTGTTTTAGCACTAGTTTAGTTTATAAAAGAAAACTACAAAAAAATGGAGTTAAGTTTGTCTCATACGCTTCGTCTTTTTAATATCTTTCGTGAGTATGATGGAAAGGAAAATTGTGCTCAAGTGCTAGAAGAAGAAATCTATAAATGTTTTGGCACTAAATCTTTGAATGATGAGCATGATTGCAATGTTGTTAGTACGAATTCTTTGAATATCCATGATGCTAATGATGATTGCACTAGTTATGATGAAAATATCTCCTATAAACATGTCAATTTTTGTGGAGTGCATTGGGTTTGTAAGTACACACCAAATAGGGAATATAGATATTGCAAGAGGCATAAGTACTTAGAAACCAAATTGTTGCAAGAAGAGTTAGATGAATGTGCTAAAAGATTCAATATTTATAGTACTCCTTGTGAACTTTGCAATGAACATGGTCATTTAAAGCTCCAATGCTATTTGTTTCATGATCAAGTCGTGTCCAAATATTGTGATAATTTGATTACCCTTGAACATCATAAAGAGCTTAGCCTTCTTTTGGGTTATGAAGAAATGAAACGTATAACTGAGGGTATTCCAAAATTTAATCTTGATAAAATTCTTGATTTTGATCTAGAGAAAATTTATATGTATTGTGCGGAGAATTGCATTGAAAATCCTTATATTGCCAATTACCTAAAGAAAAGAAAGCAAATGGAAGATGATGAGAATACTAATGAAAGGGAAGAGGCTTCCCAATCTCCTCCTATTATTTCTTATGATGAATCAGGTAACGAGGAGGAGCTTTCTATTCAACCAATCTCATCAATAAGGAGCTCAAAGAGGAAGGTTGAACCTACACATAATGTGAAGAAGAAACAGAAAAGAAGGAGCAACAAAGGTAAAAAGGTATCCCTCCCAAATGATGTTGCTCCTACTACTACTTGTGATGATGATAATTGCTATACTATTGGTGCTATCCATATTTTTTAATGATGAGAGTGATTATGCTTATGATATGAAAGGGCCCAAGCTTGGGGAAGCTATGTTTGATGAGGATGAAATATTTGAGAATATATTTGCTGGAATTAATGTTTTTCCCAAGCTTGGGGATGCAACGTTTAGTGAAGATGATATTTTTAGCATCTCGAGTTTTGATATGCAAAGTTGTTGTGATGATAGCATGCCTCCTACGTATGATGATTATATTGATGAAAGTGGGTTCGGAAGAGTGTCAACTTTAGGAAGTAGTGATCCCACTATTTTGGAGGATGTTGAATTTTATTGTGATGAATATGAAAGTGGATTTGGAAGAGTGTCAACTTTATTTAGTGATTCCACTATCTTGGGAGAGGTTTCAATCGATTATGATGAGAACGAAGTTGCTACTTATGATGGTTATTGTAATGAAACTTATGCTATAAAAAGTAGTGATGATTATATTTACAAATCTTGTCATGATTATGATTACCCTTTTTCTGAACATTACTCTTTTAATGTGGATTTTTTTAGTGTTCAAGTCTCTTATGATACTCCTACTATTCCGAATGAGAAGAATTTTGCTTATGTGGAGAGTATTAAAAATTATATCCTTGTAGATCATGACAAGAATGGTTTAGGTGCTGGTTATATTGTTGAATTCATTCATGATGCTACTGAAAACTATTATGAGGGAGGAACATATTCTTGTAGGAATTGCAATAATGTCAAGTTTCCTCCCTATGTGCTTAAATTCTTGAAGCTATGCTTGTGTTACCTTCCTATGCTAGTTGATTCTTGTTCCCATAAGTTGTTTACTCACAAAATCCCTATGCATAGGAAGTGGGTTAGACTTAAATGTGCTAGTCATATTATTCATGATGCTCTCTTTATGTTTCAATTCCAATCTTTTATGTGAGCATCATTGAAATCATCATGCCTAGCTAGGGGCGTTAAACGTTAGCGCTTGTTGGGAGGCAACCCAATTTTATTCTAGTTTCTTGCTTTTTGGTTCTGTTTAGTAATAAATAATCCATCTAGCTTCTGTTTAGATGTGGTTTTGTGTTCTAATTAGTGTTTGTGCCAAGTAGAACCTTTGGGAACACTTGGGTGAAGTCTTTATGATCTTGCTGTGAAAAACAGAAACTTTAGCGCTCACGAGATTAGCTGCCATTTTTTTACTGGAGAGTGATTTTAGGTTGATTCTTTTTGCAGATGATTAATAGACAAATTTCTAAAGTCCATCAATTTATTTCATAATTTTTGGGGTTCATAAGTATACGTTTGATACAGATTACTACGGACTGTTCTGTTTTTGACAGATTCCTGTTTTCATTGTGCTGTTTGCTTATTTTGATGCATCTATGGCTAGTATTAAGTGGTATGAACCATAGAGAAGTTAGAATACAGTAGATATTACACCAATATGAATTTAGAATGAGTTCATTACAGTACCTAAGTGGTGGTTTATTTTCTTATACTAACGGAGCTTACGAGTTTTGTTTTGAGTTTTGTGTGGTTGAAGTTTTCAAGTTTTGGGTAAAGATTTGATGGACTATGGAATAAGGAGTGGCAATAGCCTAAGCTTGGGGATGCCCAAGGCACCCCAAGGTAATATTCAAGGACAACCAAGAGCCTAAGCTTGGGGATGCCCCGGAAGGCATCCCCTCTTTCGTCTTCGTTCATCGGTAACTTTACTTGGAGCTATATTTTTATTCACCACATGATATGTGTTTTGCTTGGAGCGTCATTTTATTTTGTTAGTTTTTGCTTGCTGTTAGTTAGAATAATGTTTTGCATCTTTAGTTTCAATAAAAAAGTCAAGGATAGCCTTTGCCATGCTTGTTTTGCTAGTATACATGTTGCTGTTTGAAAACAGAAAGTTTACCGCTGTTGCAAAAATTCTCTAGAAAATTCAGAGAATGGTATAACGTTGAATCTTTTTGCATATTAAGCTATGATAAATTTATTACAGTGGGAATTTTAGTTCATAATTTTTGGAGTCAGGGAAGTATTGTTACTCTTGCATTCTTTACAGACTGTACTGTTTTGGCAGATTGCTGTTATGGTTGCATTGTTTGCATATGTTTGCTTGTTTAATGATTCTATTTGAGGATAGGAGTATTAAATATGCAGAGGCATTTAGTATTCAATGTTGAATAATAATGTTAGTGATTTGTTACAGTAGAAAATGATAAGGTTTTGCATTGGTTTATACTAACCTATCTCACGAGTTCTTGTTGAGTTTGTTGTGAATGAAGCTTTTGATAAAAAGAGAAACCATGATAAGAGAGGAATTAAGGAGACACAAAGCTTGGGGATGCCCAAGGCACCCCAAGATAATATTTCAAGAAGTCTCAAGCATCTAAGCTTGGGGATGCCCCGGTAGGCATCCCACCTTTCTTCTTCAACAACTATAGTATCGGTTGAGCCTAAGTTTTTGCTTCTTCACATGAGTTGTGCTATCCTTGCAATGTAGTTTTCTTTAGCTTTGCTTGCTGTTTGAATAAAGTATCAAGATCTGAAATTATTAAATGGAGAGAGTCTTCGCATAGTTGCATAATTATTTAGCTACTCATTGATCTTCACTTATATCTTTTTGGAGTAGTTTTTCATTTACTCGTGTGCTTCACTTATATCCTATGAGTAAATTGTTGAATGAGTTGAATGTCATAAATCTGAAATTATATATGTTTCATTTGCTTATCCCATGGGGAGTAATGACTTCACATCTAAGAAGTAGAGGTTGTAAATTTATTGACAGTTAGCAAGCATTGTATTAGTCATTTGAACAATTCATGAAAGAATATTGAAGGAAGAGAGATTTCACATATAAATATATTATCATAGACATCTTTTATAATTGTGAGCACTCATTAAGTATGACATGCTAAAGAGTTGATGTTGGACAAGGAAGACAACGTAATGGGTTATGTTTTCTCGCATCTCAGTTAAAGTATATTGTCATGGATCATTCAAACATGTTGAGCTTGCCTTTCTCCCCTTGCTAGCCTAAATATCTGTACTAAGCGGGAATACTGCTTGTGCATCCAATATCCTTAAACCCAGTTTTTGCCATGAGTGTCCACCATACCTACCTATATGCGGTATTTACCTGCCGTTCCAAGTAAATTTGCATGTGCCAAACTCTAAACCTTCAAATTATAATCTGTTTTGTATGCCCGAATTGCTCATGTAGCAACTAGGGGCTGTCAGTGTCTTCCATGCTAGGTGGGTTATTCTCAAGAGGAGTGGACTCCGCTCCTCATTCACGAGAAAGTGGCGGTAACCGGGATGCCCAGTCCCATGATCAAAAAGATCAAAATCAAATCAAAATAATTAAACAAAACTCCCCCAGGATTGTTGTTAGTTGGAGGCACTCGTTGTTTCGAGCAAGCCATGGATTGATGCTTGTTGGTGGTTGGGGGAGTATAAACTTTTACCATTCTGCATGGGAACCGCCTATAATGTATGTAGTATGGAAGATATTGGGAACTCTTGGTTGTTATGTTGACAATGAGATCATACCTCTCAAAATATTTATCTCTATTTCAAAATCGAGCTCTGGCACCTCTGCAAATCCCTGCTTCCCTCTGCGAAGGGCCTATCTTTTACTTTATGCAAGAGTCAAGGTGATCTTCACCTTTCCCTTTTTTCATTTTATCCTTTGGCAAGCACTTTGTGTTAGGGTGATCCTGATATATATATCCAATTGGATGTACGTTAGCATGAACTATTATTGTTGACATCACCCAAAGGTGAATACGTTTGGAGGCAACATTATAAGCCCCAATCTTTCTCTGTGTCTGATTAAAACTTCATAACCACAAGTATTGCGTGAGTGTTAGCAATTGTAGAAGACTATATGATAGTTGAGTATGTGGAGTTTGCTATTCCTGAAAATAAGATGAATTGCAATTGTTTTGATGACTAAGAATGAAGTTTGCTAGTTTTCAAGAATGTTTTGACATGTGAATTGCTTGTTACTAGTTCATGAAAAGTTTTATGAGATGAACTACTGTTATGACATATTATCATGCTAGAAAAGGTGATTGAAATTATCATTGATCAAACTTGTGCACCTTTAGCATTCACACTTCATAAATTCTTTCTTTTATCATTTACCTACTCGAGGACGAGTAGGAATTAAGCTTGGGGATGCTGATACGTCTCCAACGTATCTATAATTTATGAAGCATTAATGCTATTATATTATCTGTTTTGAATGATTATGGGCTTTATTATCCACTCCTATATTATTTTTGGGACTAACCTATTAACCGGAGGCCCAGCCCAGATTTGCTGTTTTATGCCTATTTCAGTGTTTTGAGGAAAAGGAATATCAGACGGAGTCAAAACGGAACGAAATCAACTAGAGAAGTTATTTTTAGAAGGAAACCCACCTGATGGACTTGGAACCCATGTCAGAAGATACGGGAGCTGGCCACAAGGGTGGGGGGCGCGCCCACCCCCCTGTGCGCGCCCCCTGCCTCGTGGGCCCCCCGAAGCTCCACCGACGTTCTCCTTTCACCCATATATACCTACGTACCCTAAAACTTCCAGAACAGAAGATAGATTGGGAGTTCCGCCGCCGCAAGCCTCTGTAGCCACCAAAAACCAATCGGGACCCTGTTCCGGCACCCTGCAGGAGGGGGATCACATTATCGGATGCCATCTTCATCATCCCGGCGCTATCCATGACGAGGAGGGAGTAGTTCACCCTCGGGGATGAGGGTATGTACCAGTAGCTATGTGTTTGATCTCTCTCTCTCGTGTTCTCTCTCGTGTTCCATCTATGGCACGATCTTGATGTATCCCGAGGTTTGCTATTGTAGTTGGATCTTATGATGTTTCTCCCCCTCTACTCTCTTGTGATGAATTGAGTTTCCCCTTTGAAGTTATCTTATCGGATTGAGTCTTTATGAGAACACTTGATGTATGTCTTGCGTGGGATAACCATGGTGACAATGGGTTATTCTATTGATCCACTTGATGTATGTTTTGGTGATCAACTTGCGTGTTTTGTGACAATTGGGAACCTATGCATAGGGGTTGGCACACGTTCTTGACTCTCCGGTAGTAGCTTTGGGTCACTCTTTGAAGTACTTTTATGTTGGTTGGATGAATCTGAGATTGTGTGATGCATATCGTATAATCATGCCCACGGATACTTGAGGTGACAATGGAGTATCTAGGTGACATTAGGGTTTTGGTTGATTTGTGTCTTAAGGTGTTATTCTAGTACGAACTCTTTTATAGATCGATCCGAACAAATAGCTTTGTGGTGGTTTCGTACCCGACCATAATCTCTACATTTGTTCTCCGCAATTAGTGGCTTTGGAGTGACTCTTTGTTGCATGTTGAGGGCTTGTCATATGTTCTATCTATGTTATTATTGTTGAGAGAACTTACACTAGTGAAAGTATGAACCCTAGGCCTTGTTTCCTATCATTGCAATATCGTTTACGCTCACTTTTATCGCTCGCTACCTTGCTGTTTTTATTATTTCAGATTACAAAAACCTATATCTACTATCTATTTTGCACTTGTATCACCATCTCTTCGCCGAACTAGTGCACCTATACAATTTACCATTGTATTGGGTGTGTTGGGGACACAAGAGACTTTTTGTTATTTGGTTGCAGGGTTGTTTGAGAGAGACCATCTTCATGCTACGCCTCCTACGGATTGTTAAACCTTAGGTCGTCCACTTGAGAGAAATTTGCTATTGTCCTACAAACCTGTGCACTTGTAGGCCCAACAATGTCTACAAGAAGAAGGTTGTGTAGTAGACATCAGATCCCATCTCAGATTTCATGGCCTCAAGCCATTTCGTGGAATCTGGGCTCATCATCACTTCCTCATAGTTTGTAGATTCATCATGGTCTAGTAACATGACTTCCAGAATAGGATTACCATACCATTATGGTGCGGACCGTACTCTGATTGACCTACGAGGTTTGGTAGTAACTTGATCTGAAGTTTCATGATCATCATCATTAGCTTCCTCACTAATTGGTGTAGGAATCACTGGAACTTATTTCTGTGATGAACTACTTTCCAATTCGGGAGATGGTACAATTACCTCATCAAGTTCTACTTTCCTCCCACTCACTTCTTTCGAGAGAAACTCCTTCTCTAGAAAGGATCCATTCTTAGCAACGATCTTGCCTTCAGATCTGTGATAGAAGGTGTAGTCAAAAGTTTCCTTTGGGTATCTATGAAGATGCATTTATCCGATTTGGGTTCGAGCTTATCAGGTTGAAGCTTTTTCACATAAGCATCGCAGCCCCAAACTTTAAGAAACGACAACTTTGGTTTCTTGCCAAACCACAGTTCATAAGGAGTCGTCTCAACGGATTTTGATGGTGCCCTATTTAAAGTGAATGCAGTTGTCTCTAATGCATAACCCCAAAACGATAGTGGTAAATCGGTAAGAGACATCATAGATCGCACCATATCCAATAAAGTGTGGTTATGACGTTCGGACACACCATTACGCTGTGGTGTTCCGGGTGGTGTGAGCTATGAAACTATTCCACATTGTTTTAAATGAAGGCCAAACCGTAACTCAAATATTCTCCTCTATCATCAGATCATAGAAACTTTATTTTCTTGTTACGATGATTCTCCACTTCATTCTGAAATTTTTGAACTTTTCAAATGTTTTAGACTTGTGTTTCATTACGTAGATATATATACCCATATCTGCTCAAATCATTTGTGAAGGTCAGAAAATAATGATACCCGCCACGAGCATCGATACTCATTGGACCGCATACATCGGTATGCATTATTTCCAATAAGTCACTAGCTCGTTCCCTTGTTCTGGAGAACGGAGTTTTAGTCATCTTGCCCATAAGGCACGGTTCGCAAGCATCGAATGATTCATAATCATGTGATTCCAAAAGTCCATCTTTATGGAGTTTCTTCATGCGCTTTACACCGATATGACCCAAACAACAGTGCCACAAATATGTTGCACTATCATTATCAACTTTGCATCTTTTGGCATCAATATTATGAATATGTGTATCACTACGATCAAGATTCAATAAACCATCAACATTGGGTGTATGACCATAGAAGGTTTTATTCATGTAAACAGAATAATAATTTATTCTCTGTCTTAGATGAATAATCATACCGCAATAAACATGATCTAATCATATTTATGCTCAAAGCAAACACCAAATAACATTTATTTAGGTTCAACACTAATCTCGAAAGTATAGGGAGTGTGCGATGATGATCATGTCAATCTTGGATCCACTTCCAACATACATCGTCACTTCACCCTCAACTAGTCTCTGTTTATTCTGTAACTCCTGTTTCGAGTTACTAATCTTAGCAACCGAACAAGTATCAAATACCCAGGGGCAACTATAAACACTAGTAAGGTACACATCAATAACCTGTATATCAAATATACCCATGTTCACTTTGCCATCCTTCTTATCCACAAAATATTCAGGGCATTTCCGCTTCCAGTGACCATTTCCTTTGCAGTAGAAGAACTCAGTTTCAGGCTTTGGTCTAGCTTTGGGCTTCTTCACGGGAGTGACAAATTGCTTGCCATTCTACTTGAAGTTCCCTTTCTTTCCCTTTGCCCTTTTCTTGAAACTAGTGGTCTTGTTTAATCATCAACACTTTATACTCTTTCTTGATTTCTACCTTCATCGATTTCAGTATCACGAAGAGCTCGGGAATCGTTTTCGTCATCCCTTGCATACTATAGTTCATCATGAAGTTCCAGTAACTTGGTGATGGTGACTAGAGAACTCTGTCAATAACTATCTTATCTGGAAGATTAACTCCCACTTGATTCAAATGATTGTAGTACCCAGACATTCTGAGCACATGCTCACTAGTTGAGCAATTCTCCTCCATCATTTAGGCAAAGTACTTGTCAGAGGTCTCATACCTCTTGACACGGGCATGAATTTGAAATACCAATTTCAGTTCTTGGAACATCTCATATGTTCCGTGGCGTTCAAAACGTTTTTGAAGTCCCGGTTCTAAGCCATAAAGCATGGTGCACTAAACTATCAATTAGTCATCATATTGAGCTAGCCAAATGTTCATAACGTTTGCATTTGCTCCTGCAATAGGTCTGTCACCTAGTGGTGCATCAATGACATAATTCTTCTGTGCAGCAATGAGGATAAACCTCAGATTACGGACCCAGTCCGCATCATTGCTACTATCATCTTTCAACTTAGTTTTCTCTAGGAACACATATAAAAACATAGGGAAGCAACAACACGAGCTATTGATCTACAACATAATTTGCAAAATACTATCAGGACTAAGTTCATGATAAATTAAAGTTCAATTAATCATATTACTTAAGAACTCCCACTTATATAGACATCCCTCTAATTATCTAAGTGATCACATAATCCAAATCAACTAAACCATGTCCGATCATCACGTGAGATGGAGTAGTTTTCAATGGTGAACATCACTATGTTGATCATATCTACTATATGATTCACGCTCGACCTTTCAGTCTCAGTGTTCCGAGGCCATATCTGCATATGCTAGGCTCGTCAAGTTTAACCCGAGTATTCTGTGTGTGCAAAACTGGCTTGCACCCATTGTATGTGAACGTAGAGCTTATCACACCTGATCATCATGTGGTGTCTCGGCACGACGAACTGTAGCAATGGTGCATACTCAGGGAGAACACGTGTACCTTGAAATTTAGTGAGGGATCATCTTGTAATGCTACCGCTGTTCTAAGTAAAATAAGATGCATAAAGGATAAACATCACATGCAATCAAAATATGTGACATGATATGGCCATCATCATCTTGTGCTCATGATCTCCATCACCGAAGCATCATCATGATCTCCAACGTCACCGGCGCGACACCTTGATCTCCATCGTAGCATCGTTGTCTTTTCGCCACCTATTGTTACTACGACTATCGCTACCACTTAGTGATAAAGTAAAACAATTACATGGCGATTGCATTGCATACAATAAAGCGACAACCATATGGCTCCTGCCAGTTGCCGATAACTTTGTTGCAAAACATGATCATCACATACAAAAATTTATATCACATCATGCTTGACCATATCACAGCACAGCAAGCCCTGCAAAAACAAGTTAGACGTCCTCTACTTTGTTGTTGCAAGTTTTACGTGACTGATACTGGCTTTTAGCAAGAACCGTTGTTACCTACGCATCAAAACCACAATGATTTTTTGTCAAGTGTGTTGTTTTAACCTTCAACAAGGACCGGGTGTAGCCACACTCGATTCAACTAAAGTTGGAGAAACAGACACTCACCAGCCACCTATGTGCAAAGCACGTCGGTAGAACCAGTCTCGTGTAAGCATCCGCGTAATGTCGGTCTAAGTTGCTTCATCCAACAATACCGCCGAATCAAAGTATGACATGCTGGTAAGCAGTATGACTATTATCGCCACAACATTTTGTGTTCTACTCATGCATATAACATCTACACATAGACCTGGCTCGGATGCCACTGTTGGGGAACGCGGTAATTTCAAAAAAATCCTATGATCACGCAAGATCTATCTAGTTGATGCATAGCAACGAGAGGGGAGAGTGTGTCCACGTACCCTCGTAGACCGAAAGCGGAAGCGTTTTGATAGCACGGTTGATGTAGTCAAACATCTTTGCGATCCAACCGATCCAAGTACCGAACATATGGCACCTTTGCGTTCAACACACGTTCAGCTCGATGACGTCCCTCGTACTATTGATCCAGTTGAGGCCGAGGGTGAGTTCCGTTAGCACGACGGCGTGGCGACGGTGATGATGATGCTACTGGCGCAGGGCTTTGCCTAAACTCTGCAACGGTATGATCGAGGTGTGTAACTGTGGAGGGGGGCACCACACACGGCTAAAAGATCAACTTGTGTGTCTATGGGGTGCCCCCTGGACACGTATATAAAGGAGGGAGGAGGAGGAGGAGGCTGGCCTAGGAGGGGCGCGCCTATAGGGGAGTCCAACTAGGATTCCCAATCCTAGTTGGAGTCCCCTTCCTTTTCCAAGAGGGGAGAGAGGGAAGGAGTAGGAGAAGGGGAAGGAAAGAGAGGGGGGCGCCGCCCCCTCCCTAGTCCAATTCGGACTTTCCATGGGGGGGGGCGGACACTCTTTGATGCCCTTCTCTCCTTTCCCGTATGGCCCATTAAGGCCCACTACTTCCCCGGCGAATTCCCGTAACTCTCCGGTACTCCGACAAATACCCGAATCACTTGGAACCTTTTGGATGTCCGAATATAGCCTTCCAATATATCGATCTTTACGTCTCGACCATTTTGAGACTCCTTGTCACGTCTGTGATCTCATCCGGGACTCTGAACAAACTTCGGTCATCAAATCACATAACTCATAATACAAATCATCATCGAACGTTAAGCGTGCGGACCCTACGGGTTCGAGAACTATGTAGACGTGACCGAGACACATCTTCGGTCAATAAGCAATAGCGGAACCTGGATGCTCATATTGGCTCCTACATATTCTATGAAGATCTTTATCGGTCAAACCGCATAACAACATACTTTGTTCCCTTTGTCATTGGTATGTTACTTGCCCGAGATTCGATCGTCGGTATCTTAATACCTAGTTCAATCTCGTTACCAGCAAGTCTCTTTACTCTTCCGTAATACTTCATCCGCAACTAACTCATTAGTCACAATGCTTGCAATTCTTATAGTGATGAGTATTACTGAGAGGGCCTAGAGATACCTCATCGAAACACGGAGTGACAAATCCTAATCTCGATCTATGCCAACCCAACAAACACCTTCGGAGACACCTGTAGAGCACCTTTATAATCACCCTTTTATGTTGTGTCATTTGGTAGCACATGAAGTGTTCCTCCGGTATTCGGGAGTTGCATAATCTCATAGTTTGAGGAACTTGTATAAGTCATGAAGAAAGCAGTAGCAATGAAACTGAAACGATCATAATGCTAAGCTAACGGATGGGTCATGTCCATCACGTCATTCTCCTAGTGATGTGATCTTGTTCATCAAATGACCACACATGTCTATGGTTAGGAAACATAACCATTTTTGATTAACGAGCTAGTCAAGTAGAGGCATTCTAGGGACTATATGTTTTTGTCTATGTATTCACACATGTACTAAGTTTCCGATTAATACATTTCTAGCATGAATACTAAACATTTATCATGAATTATGGAAATAAATAATAACTTTATTATTGCCTCTATGGCATATTTCCTTCAGTATCAAATAGCCCAAATGATCCATCCTTGCTACTCATGTGTGCTCGCATTACCATCGCACTTGGTATTCTATGGTGCAACGTTTACGATGCTGCCCCATCACAAACAGTTCACGATTGTAAAACGTGTATGATAAGGAGATGATCATACACATTCACTTTTCCCAAACCATATGCGATTATATAGTTAGATAAGTTAATCATTGTACGTACGCCAGATGTGTTTACGAAACATCCGATTGTCGTACGAGTGTCACACGGGATAACTATAGCACACGCTATTTATGACACCCTGGTTTTTGCCATCATGAGTTTCCCTTGCCTTTTTTGCTTTTATTTGGATTTTGAGTTAATTAATTTGGACTAAACACTTAGGCATTGTTTTGATTTTCACCCAAGTGGCTGCATTAACCTCCCACAACCTCTCATGGCCTCTCATTCATCCTCATATTGCTTTGGAAAAATTTCTTCTAAAGAAAATATTCATTTTCTCCCTGAGAATGGAATATTTCATTTCCACTCCAAAGCAACCCCTCTGTTTCTTGCCCAAAAAAATCTGACAAAATTCACACACACCCTGTGGAGAGTGCCTCATCATCCTATGCAAAAATATCAAGTGGTCATGTGGCTCAATTTTGCTAGGAAAAACATTTGCATTTTGACCTAAAAATGCAGTTTGTACATCAGGTGCATTATTCCTTGATCTTTTGGAGCTGAATTTTCTTGAGCATATGCACCTTAGTAACCTAACACTAATCCCCAAAGCTCAACTCCTAACTCTTCTTGGTTTGATCACAACTTAAGCCACAAGTTTCTGTCTAGAAACTTTCAGTCAAATATGTGATCAACTCTTTCGTCCTAGTGGCTGGTTCACTCCTCCCCTAACCTAAGCACTCCACGGTCGACAGTCTAGACAAGTTTGGCATCGCCTGGGCGTCTTGTTGCCACAGTGCACGTGGTGACCGCGTGAGGACACGGGCTCAGACATGATGTCGACGCGCTATGAGCTGCACCCAAGCCTCTGTTGAGCTCGTGCTCGTCTCAGCGCCCAACCCAGCATGCCACACCACGCCACCAGCCTCGCTTCGCCCCCCCCAGATCCCTGGCTTCCGCTCGCCGACATCGAAGACACTGCAGCGCACGCGCATGCCGCACTAGAAGAGCATAGTGGCCCCGTGCTCGATGTTGTGCCCTCCCGTGCGTCCTGTGCTCGTCCCCAAGCTCGTACAGTGGTCGCGTGAGCCCTGGCCAATTCCCCCTCTCTCACTTTTTTGACTATAAACAGTAGGGTAAAATCCCACTGCAATTTTCATAAATAAAGAAAGCAAAGTTCAACAAAATGTCTGACAGGCTTGAGATAAGCCTGAAGAAAACAGAAAAGAGAAAAAGAAAAGTAAACTAAGAAAAAGAAAAACTAAGAAAGGAAAAGGACAGAACTAAAGGAAAAGGAAAAACCTAGAAGAAGTAAAATTACAACATGGCTTCTAGCCAAGTAGAGAATTGCCCCACATGTTTCTTTTTCATTCTGAATCTTAGAAGCTTGAGTTCCTCCATGTAAATGAACTTCCATCCTTGGAAAGAAGGAGCAATATTTTCAAAGATCTTATTATTTCTGGTTATCCAAATGGCCCATGATCCAAGAATGATGATCTCCATAAAGAAAGGGTAGTTGAGCTTATCCTTCAGATCTTGGAATGCTTCTGACACTGGTAAATTTGGTGTTCTTGTTGGGCAAATAAAATCCCAGCATTGTTGCACAAAAGGGCATCCCCAAAATACATGATGTAGTGTTTCTCTTGTTGACAGCCTCCTATTGCACAATTATATGCCTCTAGCACAAAACTCTTTCTTCTCAGCAGGTTTCTTGTGTTGACTCTGTTATGTAGCAGTTTCCAGAAGAATACCTTGTGCTTAGGCTGGCATGAGCTCTTCCAAATTTAGTTGAAGTGGGAAGGTGTTTGCTTGTGTCCAATCAAAACCTTATATGCTTTGATTGATGAGTAGAATTCATTCCCCCAAATGTAACTCCATGTGTCTGATGAATCCAGAAATTCAGATTGTCTCATAGAGATGCAAATATGCTCCATTTGCAAAAATTGTTGATAAGCTTCAGTGGTGAGTGGCAGGTAGAAGAGGTCTTGCAAAAATTCAGTGTGCACCACTTGATTAATGTTGAGCTGTGGTTTTTTTTACAAAGGAGTATAAGTGGTGAAATTTGTACTTGAGAACTGATTCATGCCATAAATCATCCCAAAAGAATGCACTGATACCATCACGCACATTGCATCTAGCAATAGCTTTGTATTGATCAATGAGAGCTAGGTTTGATTTCCACCAGAATGAGCCTACCATGCTTTCTCCTGGTAACTTCCCATCACTGTAATAAGTCTCCCAGATGAGTTTGACCCAAGGAATGTCATGTCTGTTGAAGAATTTGTGCAGGTTCTTCATGAGAAGGGTTTTGTTGTGTGTATAAATGTCCAAGACTCCCAATCCTCCCTATTCTTTTGGCTTACAAACTATGTGCCAAGCCACCAAAGCTGGTCCGCGATCTTCCATGTCAGGGCTTCTCCAAAGGCAGTGCCTCAAATGTTTTATAATCTGCTTCTTTATAGTGATAGGAATGTCCAAACAACACATGAAAAAGATTGATAAAGATGTAAGCACTGATTTGACCAAAAGTAGCTTGCCTGTTTGAGTCATGAAGATAGCTATGCCTGCTAGTCTTTTTGCAATCCTGTTCACTAGTGGTAGACATTGTTCCATAGTTGGTTTATAAATTCCCAATGGAAGACCCAAATGAGTAAAGGGGAATTGCCCTCTGGCACAGTGCAGAGTGTTTGTAAAGATGTCTACCCTTTCTTCATCAATGTTCAAAGGAACCATAATTGATTTCCCATAGTTAACTTTGAGCCCAGTAGCTGATGCAAAAGTATTGAGCAAAGCTTTCAAGCAAATGAGTTGTCTGGCATTTGCTTGCATAATTACCAGAGTGTCATCTGCATATTGTACAATTGGGAAATGAGGGCAGGAATTGACTGGAATTGGGGGAGTGATCAGATTCAGCCTCATTGCTTTGTTAAGAATAGATTGGAGCAGATCAACAGCTAGCACAAAAACTAAAGGGGAATAAGGGTCTCCCTGCCTCACTCCTCTTCTGATGTAGAATTTTTTCCCCAGGTACTCCATTTAGCAATACAGATGAAGATGTAGAGGAGAACAATGAGGTCATCCATGAAATCCATTTCTCTCCAAAGCCTTTTGATCTAAAAATATTAATGATTGTTGAATACTCAATTGTGTCAAAAGCCTTTTCAAAATCTAGCTTTATGACTAAAATTTCCTCTTTAGACTTGTGACATTGATGAATATACTCATAAGCCCATCCTAGGCAATCCTGAATCACTTTGTCTTTGAGAAACCCATACTGATTAATGCGTACCATTTGCAAGATAACTCCTTGTAATCTATTGGCCAGAAGTTTTGTAATGATTTTGAGCACTCCATTTAGTAAAGAAATTGGTCTGAAGTCATTTGGAGACTGTGGCACTTCTTTTTTGGGGATGAGAGTGATGAAAGATGTATTGATGCTTTCAAGATTAACATTGTCAGCATGAAAGGCCATAATAAGATCATAAATGTTTGCATTGATGATACCCCAACATCTTTTAATAAACTCATTATTGAAACCATCTGGTCCTGGAGATTTATCTGCTGGTAAGTTCTTCACCATATCATCAATTTCTTTATGGGTGGATGGCTTTTCCAAGTCCAAGAACACTTGGGGATCCACATTGTTTTCATACAGATCATTAAGCTCAAAATGCATAGAGTGTCCATTAGAGTGCCCCAATCTACTTTTAAAAGTCTCCCACTGGATGGCAGCCTTTCCATCATGATCTGTGACTTCAGCTTGGTCATTGTTTAAAATCATATAAAATTTATTGTGCCTATGATTGATAGAAGCCTTTGTATGAATTTTTTTGTGTTTTCATCTCCAAATTTCACACCTTTAATTTTCCTCTCTACTTCCAATATATTTTTTGATTATTGAGCACTGTTAACAAAAGGTCCTTTAGCATTGACCTGTAGTTAGCTTCAAAAACTGATAATTCCCTGTATTCCTCAATCAAGTCCCAGAGAAAGATACAATCATTCAGTTCAGCTATCTGCTTCTTGAGACAGGATAAAAAATTTGCCCACAGTTTTAGAGCTCTCCTGACATTCTTAAACTTGGCATTGATCTTTTTTGCATGATCAGTATGACCCACAAGAATGTTCCATGCAGACTGAACCACTTGTTTGAAAGAGTTGTGCTTTAGCCAATAATTTTCAAATCTAAACACTTTGGATTTTGGGATATTTGTGCCAATTTTTATCATGCAAGGAAGATGATCAGAAATTGGTTTAGCCATGGGTAGAGCAGTGGAATCTGGGTAGATGGTCATCCAAGCAGCAGAGGTAAAAAACCAATCTAATTTCTCCAGGAGGGGACTGTCCTGCATATTACTCCAGCTAAATTGCCTGCCTTTTAGAGGAAGTTCAATCAACCCAAGTTCACTTATAGCTTCATTGAACATTAACATTTCATTGACATCTCCTCCAGGTTTATTTCTGTCCTCAGGTGATCTAATGAAGTTGAAGTCCCCCATGATAATCCATTCATTTGGCATTTGAATATTTCCAAACCATTCTATGAATTCAATTTTGTCCTCATGATTGCTTGGACCATAGATGTTTGAAAGAATCCAGGACGTTAAAGAAGTGTTGCATGTAAATTGAATGGATAAGGAGAATTTGTTTTGAAACATCAATTCTCCATTGAACAGTGTTCCATTCCCCCTCTCTCACTGACACCCCTCATTGTTGTGTGCTGCGTCCAGAGACTCTGGCGAGCTCTCGAGCTCCTCCTCGGCCTCGCCTATAAATAGGCCCCTCCCGAGATCATTTCTCCTCACCTCTCCACCCGCGCAACCTCCACGACCTTGTAGGAAGCCGCAGCCTGGCCGGGCAGGCCTCTGGCCGCCGTCTCCGACCCAAGCTTGCCGGTGATCCCCCTTTCTCTATCCCCACCTCTCCACTGCTCCTCGAGCTCAATCCACTTCTTCGGCGACTCCCTGGTGAACCTCTGGAGCTAGCTGACCCCCTAGATTCCTTGGAGTCGCGTGTTCTCGCCATCTTCTTCATCTCCGACGAGCTCCGCCCGCTACAGCCACTGGAGAAGCTCTTGCCGACCTTGTCCGTCCACCTCTCGCCAAGCTATGGGTACGTGCGGGTGCGCCGTAGTATTGCACGTCGATCTATCCCTTCCACGGCGGCCGCTGACCTCTCCTCACCGGAGAAACACCGGTGACATGCCGCCTCTCCTCTGTTTCTCTCTCTCCCCTCAGATCTGACGCGTGGGGCCCGTTGTCAGCCTCTCCACTCACTCCTGAAGCGGTACGAGTGGAGGTGTATTCCCTGGAATACGTCTTCGACGTCACCCCCTGGATTTTCTTTTATTCAAATTTGACTAGAAACTTTGACCAGCCATAACTCCTAATCTATAAGTCTAAATGAGTTGATTCTTTTTGCATTAGTTTTGTATTGAAATATTCTAGCAGCACAATAAATTTGAGATTTTTCCTTGCTGTCTAGAATTTCTGGTGAATTTCAGAGTGGTTCTTGATATTTTCTTTTGTTGTTTTTAATTATTTTCAGAAGGAGAAAATTGCCTTGAGGAGAAGCAGGAGGAGTGTGACCCTCCTCTGTGCTAATGCAAGCGACACAAATATTTTCTTGGTGTCATTTCAATAACTATGATTTTCCAACTTGAATATAGTTTATTTCACACATTTAATCATTTAATAAATATTGCTTATGCCAGTTCATTTATTATGCTTGGATTGCTTAGTTTGTTGTAGTGCTTGAGTGCATGTACTAGTGTGATGTAGTAGAGTTATTTTTGGTAGCATGACTATGGTTGAATATGATCGGTATTATTTTGCATAAATGATTTACCATTTTCACCATGCTATTGTCATAACTAAAAAGGATTGGGTTAAAGCCAGTGAGTTAAAACCAGTATCTCCAAAGAGGTTAGTAGTGCATGCAGAATGGTTCTATGGTGTTGATCCGTTTCACTTCAGTGCAATATGAATATAGTTGCATGCTAGATATTTGCATGTTCATGGCATACTATGGCTCGAGTTCTTTTATTTCAAGTTAAACCCAATGATAATTCAACTTGAACATAATGTTGATCGAGTCATGGTGCCACCGAATCGAGCTTCCCAGTGCAACCACATTTGCCTTTATGGGAAGTGAAAGTGCTAGTATTTGACTAGAGGAGGGGGGGTGAGTAGGAGATTTTTATCGAAGTCTTCAAAGCAGGGGTGTTTTGAAGACAAACAACAGAAATAAACCTATTGATATGCAGTGGAAGGTAGACTACACTAGACAAGCCATATTCAATTAAGTAATGTAGAGAAAGCACGAAGACTATCAACAGCTAGGTAGTATGGATCAGGATGGAAGATAGTATGAAGCCAAACAGACAATAGTCTTCACACAGTGAAGTCAATCAAATCAGGCAAGTGGGCAAAGACTTCACGAAGACAAACTATAAGTAAGGTGAGAGAGGTAGGATAGAACCAGTTGCTTGGAGAGGACAAGGGGTTTGTTGGACCAGTTCATGTTGCTGTGACAACTGTACGTCTGGTTAGGGAGGCTGAGATTCAACTTAGAAGACCGTGTGTTCACCTTATTCCCCTTGAGCTAAGAACACTTAGTACTCGCCCAATCACTCTGGTAAGTCTTCAAGGGAGACTTCCAAACCTTCACAGACTTCATTAACCGGCAATCCACAATGACTCTTGGATGCTCAGAACATGATGCCTAACCGACTGGAGGATTCACAGTCCTCAAGTGTAATAAGTCTTCAGATCACGGGGACAGAAAGACTTTAGTGATGCCTAACACTCTTTGGCTCTGGGTGTTTTGGGCTTTGTCCTCGCAAGGATTCTCTCTCAAAGGCTTAGGAGGTGGGTTGCTCTCAAACAACAAAAGCCGTGCACTAACTCTGAGCAGCCACCAATTTATGGTGTAGGGGGTGGGCTATTTATAGCCAGGAGTCAACCCAGCCTGATTTGTCAAAAAAAATGACCCTGGGTCACTAACGAACTGACACGTGTCCAACGGTCAGATTTCAAACACACGCGGCAGCTTAGCTTGGGCTACAAGCCAAGCTGACTCATCCAGCTCTAGATAAGATTTGCTCTCATTGTCTTCGCTCGAAGACATAGGTTTTGGTTGAGCATCGCATCAGTCATTCTGACTTTGTTCACTTGGACCCCACTTAACAGTACGGTAGTTCCTATGACTCACCAAAGAAGAAAAGGAAACTACGAAACAACTATGTCTTCGCACTCCATAGTCTTCACGCGATGTCTTCTCCTATCATAGTCTTCAAGGTGAATGTCTTCACAGACCACCATTATCTTCAATGTCTTCACACATTTTTAGGGGTCATCTCTAGTAGGTAAACTGAATCAATATGGGACTACTACCTGTGTTATCCTGCAATTATCACAAACACATTAGTCCCTTAACCAAGTTTGTCATCAATACTCCAAAACCAACTAGGGGTGGCACTAGATGCACTTACAATCTCCCCCTTTTTGGTGATTGATGACAAACTGGTTGAAGTTTTCAACAGGGATAAAAGTATGTGAAAGTTTAGTGTTGTGAGTATTGTCTTCATACATATGACGAGGCTCCCCCTGAAGATGTGCATATAGATGATTTGCGTTTGAATGCAAATGCACATGGCAGGTTTTGCTTTGTGGAGGTCATCATCAAAGTGTGAAGACAATACATTATGCATATAAGTAAGTAAAGAAGATAATGATATGCATAACGGAAAATGGACGTCTGCAGAATGACTTCATGCGGAATTTATCATTGCATCATAGAATAGCAAAAAACAGTAGCAGACGACCATCAAGTTTAAGTGTTACAACTCAGAGAACCAAATGTTCCAAAAGACGAAAGTTTTAAGTACTTGGAAAAATAATGCAGCCACCCATAAGGACCCGCTTGAAGACTATCAACTCATATGGTTCTCCCCTTTTTGTCAGTAATGACCAAAAAGGTTTGAAGGCATAGAGCATCTACTTGTTCCCAGATGGAGCAGATGGTGGAGCAGGGTCATTGTTGGAGTTTGGTGGTGCAGAGGGGCCTGGTGCAGAGTCAATATGCAGTGCAGACATTGTTGGTGAAGTGGCGTCGTCTTCTTCATCAACGACATTCGCAATAACAGTTGCAACCGAAGATGAATACTCAGAGTCTTCAAGTGAGGGAGTACGGCGGCAGCTTGCATTAGGTGGAGGCCTGGAGTCAAACTTGAAGCTTTTGGTGAAGCCATCTACTCGAAGATCATCTTCAGAACATAGCAGAGTTAGGCTCTTCGAGGACCGCTGTGCATTCTCATGGGCAACAAAAGAGTTCTTGGTGGCCAGATTGCGAATGCGATTGACATCCACCAGGAGACTATGCATTTGACGCTTCAGCCAATCGTGGTGCTTGTCCTGCTTCTGATGTAAGGCCACAAGCATCTCTCGGTCATTGAGGACCCGAGAATGCTTCCGAGGCCTTTGAGCAATAGTACTGGTAGTGGCTTTAGTATTTGCACGGTTAGGCAGACGCACATTACCAGCAAGAGGGTAAGTAGGAACAGCAGCATTGGGAACATGAACACCTTCGATGGGCTGCGTGAAGCTTTGATGATCAGCATTGTGAAGATATATTGGCTCCTTGGCAGGCTCGGGGTAGATGGCTTCAACAGATAGATCAACCTCAGGCAAGAAGATTAGATGGTTGCATGCATCACCCATGGAGCATAAAACTTCAGGCCAAACAGATCAATCCCAGATGTAGTAAGTTGTCTGATGAAGAAATCCTGGGAGTTGAACTTGATGCCATTGACAATATAGAAGACCAAAGTCTTCATGGCGCCTTCAAGTTTGGCTTCAGAAGAACGTCCCTTGATTGTCCATAGAGTACGCCTCAGGATATGATAAACTGTGCGGGGCAAGTACTCGAGGTCCTGGACAAAGAATTCCTTTGGATATTCTGCATCTCGAGGCAATGGCTTCATCATGCTGACATCTCACTCATATTGGGTTTAGGCCACTGAAAAATGCTCTGCAGTCCTTCTATGTGGCGTTGACAACTAGGCTCGTACAATTCACCTGGAGTGGGCAGGGAGGTAAGCTCAATGATGTCCTGAGCTTTGGCTTCATGGTGCACATCACCTGCCATCCACTCAAGGATCCATGTCTTCGGATCCTGTTGTATCCATGTATGTGAAGAGTAGCATAGAACTGCAGCAGAAGCTCTTCATTCCAGTGCTCTTTGGCTGTGACGAATCCCAGAAGGCCAGCATCACGAAAGCAATCCATAGCTTCTTCAAGGCAGGGGAGCCCAGCCATAGCTTCACAATCAAGGCGCATGTGAGGGAAGAATCTCTCTTGGTTGTAGAGAACACAAGAGTTGTAGCTGCGCTGTTGATGGCTCTAGAAGCGATCTGAGGAGATCCTTGGCTTTGAGTAGGGATTCTTGTCACTGTCAAAGAAGGTGTTGTGTGCTCTGAAGCTATTGACACTGAAAGATCCAAGAGATGTAGCAGCACCTGGAAGTCTTGGCAGTCTTGGCTTAGGCTTCTGCACTTGTGGTCGCTGCTGCACATGATAATCATATTGAAGTTAGTGGGACCAGTGGGAGGAACTAGGACAGGACAGCAAATAGTGACCAACTCCATATCACGGTTGTAAGCCAACTCCATTATGTGAGGCCTTGGGGGAGGAACAACACCATCAGTGGGGACCGGCATGACAGAAGCTTCAAGATTCTCATTGGCTTCATGCACATCATTGGCTTCAGGCTCCACACGATCTTCGGCCAAGACATGGTCATTGGCTTCAGCGGTGTTTGTGGCAGCCTCAACATTCTCAACCTCGAGAATGACTTGATCTGGGGAAGGGGGTGTAGCAACTCTCTCTTCTCTTCTTTCTCTTTCTTCTTCATCGGCTGATGCAACCGGAATGTCTTCAGCAGCTTTGGCTTTAGACTCAGGAACCGTCGAAGAAGGATTCTATTCTGGGAACATTTGACGTGCCACTGAGCTGGATTGCTGTGAATCTTCTTCTAGGATGGTTGACATGGAGGCCGATGGCCTGAGGCCTTTGCGAAGCCATTGGAACACGGGCGACGCCTTTGGCGATGGAGTGGTCTCCATGTAGTCACTGTCATTCCCCATTGGGTTGGTGTCTTGCGCTGGTGGAGTGCGGGGTGTTGCATCATGAATTGGGGTTTCTTCTTGCGGGTGCTTAGGCCATGAATAATCCTGAGCAATTGGCGTCAATGGACTACCAATGCTGATGTATTCGCTGCTCATTGGAGCAGGCGACGATACCAACTGATGCTCAATTTGAGGAAGGACTTCATCATCAACAACATTGTCTTCATGACCAATGTCTTCAGCTGTGTTGGGGTCAACAGCTGGAACTTACTCTTCTTCATGAGCCTCTATGGAGGCAGGCCGGTGGAGTACAACTCTACGTTCTTGATTTGTGGCAGTAGGGGAAGCAACTGAGATGGGTTCAACAATGAGTGGCTGAGAGGCTGCAACACACACTTTCTTTGAAGACTTAGTTCCCTTAGTCTTCAGCTTCTTCTTAGAAGGAGCATCGTCAGATACGTCCTTGTGCTTGCGCTTCTTGGCTTCAGCTTCAGCCGCTCTTGCCTTCTTCAGTTCAGAAGCTGCTGAGGGGACCTTAGGCTTCGAGCCTGTCATACTGGCAGGGAAGACAATATGAGGTTCTTCCTGCCTTGGTGCAGTGTGGGTCTCAGCAGATTTCTTCTTCTTGGCAGCCATCCTGGGATCAATGCTAGGCCGCCCAATAGCTTTTCGCTTCTCAGCTTCATTGTGGACTTGAACACATTTTTAGCGAGATACTTCATGCGCTGCCTCGAGCCTTTAGCTTCAGTGTGTTTCTTGTGGAACTCCTCTTTGATTTCATGCAACATCTTCTTGAAGATTTGAACATCAGCCACGCTGAGCTTGGCCATGTTCTTCTTGAAGTGAGCCTTCTCATAATCAATCTTATTCTTCAGATCGACAATCTTCTGAGCCAAGGCTAGTTCACCAGAAATGGCACCATGGAAGGTGACGCTGATGTCCACAGGGAGCTGAAGATCATCAATACTGATGTCCTGGTTGTCGAACCATTCGTTAATGAAGTTATTCAGAATATCAACATCCTAGAGTGGCAGATCGTTGAAGATTTTAGCTTCTTGCTTGCTCTTGATAAGCATTTCCAGAGCATCATCAGCAAGATTTTCATCACTTGACAGATCAATGGCTTCATCTTTGTTGCATAGCACAGCAAATGGTGTCAGTGGTTGCCCAGTGGCCTACTTGGGCAATGGCTTCTTGGTCCTCTTGGACACGCGAGATAAGTCTTCAGACTGCACACTCGTTTCAGGCGGTGCAATCTTTAGTGTCTTCCTTGTTGAAGCATTTGGTGAAGAAGATGGCTTTAAAGCTTTTGCCTTCTTCTTCTTTTCCTTGGGAGGTGAGGGAGCGGCTTCAGTGTTAGCATCACCATAAGATTGCTCCACTGCTGCTCTCTGAGCAGCAATGTGAGACAGAAGGACATCAAAATTAGCAAACGGGCCAATTCTATTTTCATTGGCTTCACGTGTCCCATCAGATCTGGGAGCAAAGGGGCCAGGGTTGAAGTTCAGGCCATAGTCCTTTGCATTCTGGGTAGCTGAATCTTTGGCAAACAGATAGTTGCGCTTGAAGAGATTGTCGTCATGACACCATAATAAGGAAGATGGGTCGGCATTTTTAGGATGCGGTCCTCTGACCATGCAAGGATAGAATTCTTGCACAATGGCTTCAGCCTCATTCTCCGGTAGCAAGCCGCGATACAGATAGTCTCCCCATGGGTGCTTGATGGCGTTCTTCTCAGTGTATTCAGGCGTGACGAATCTGTACTTGAACCATTCCTCAGCTGTCGGCGTTCTGGGAACGAGGGTCCCCAGACTTGCCTGCCTGCAGTGTGCGGCGTGGCTCAAGCAGTGGCCCAGTACGGCCCGTCTTTGTCAACCCAAGTCCAAGACTCTCGCGAGGGGCCAAGCCTCGCGGGGCGGACAACGCAAGGCTTCCCTAGGGGCAGCCTCGCCAAGCGGGCTCGCGAGGAGGCGGAGAGATCAAGGCAAGGAGTACCTCGTGAGGTGCTCGTGACGCAAGCCATGACGATCGAGACCAGGCGAGCGCCAGCCAGCGCAGTGTCCTCGTTTCCTCTTTGGTGCAAAGGGGGCAAGCGCAGGCATGGAGTACCGAGGCATCAAGCAAAGGTTTCACTATTGGTGCAACGAGACCAAGACCAGCAGGACGGCAGGACGGAGATCACCGTGGAGCCCAGGACGGCGTCATCGCCAGTGCCTTTGGCAGTCGAAGACCAACTTTAGTCACGATAGCTTGTACTAGGTGCCCCCCTTCAAAAATGGTCGTTGTTGGCTCCCTTCCCGCTCAATATTTGGGAAGAGGACCAGGGCCTCTATAAATAGAGATAGCCACCACAGTAGAAAGAGATCGAATCCTTCCCTAGCAGAGCATCGCACCAGCTCAAGAACACCCCTCGCGTGGCTGTTCTTCCTCTGTACTGTTCATCATCAGCCCCAGAGGCAATCCACCACACCACACACTAGATTAGGGTATTGCACCACAACAATGACCCAAACCAATATAAATCTTGTGTCCCTTGTGTTGTTCATCGTGTAGCTTAGATTCACGGCGAGGCTTTGGGGCGTGGATCGATAGGGAGAAGATCTTCGTGCGCATCCCAGAGTTTGAACCTTAAGGGTTTTGCCGGAAACCGACATCTGACATTTGGTGCGCCAGGTAGGGGCTGCACCGGAATCTTCTTTCCGTGGTTCTGTGTTCCATCGCTTCGTCACATCCATGGCGGACGCTCGCCGAGCTTGCGCCGAGCGTCGGGCTGCTCTCGCCGCCCGCGTCGCCCAGACGGCTCCCGTCGGTGGGCCTCCTCATTGTTCTCTGTCGCCTGCCGCCACCGGCTCGGCGGGGAACAAGCAGCAGGCATCATCGCTGCATCCCTCGGTGCGGCGGGAAGGCCGCACCGCCACTCCGTCGCTGACTCTAGCTGGTTCGTCGTCTCACGCTCGTCGTGCTCCCACGGATGCACAGGCGGCATTGTTCCTGGCACGTGAGCTCCTGCACTACCGCCCCGTCGACGAGCTCTACAAGGAGTGGCTCGCTCGCATCACCGAGCTCGTCAGCGCCGCAGGGGGCTCTCCTGTGTCATCCCTCTCGCTGCCTCGCCCTCCGTCATGTGTGGGCGATGCAGCTCAGGAGGTGCCTCCACCACCTCCTCCCCAAGAAGGCGCCCTGGCTCCAAGGTGCGCAGCCCCTGGACGAGACTCACAGCATCCAGCGCCCGACCGACAAGAAAGGAGCTTCCAAGAAATCCCTCGGCCCCAGGAAGGCGCTCGCGTGCTCCCCGCTCCAGTGCGTGAAGACCGCATCCCTGCACCAGCACGTCAAGAATCTCCAAGAGCAGGCCCCATGACTAGAAAGGGCTCCGGTGGCCACCGCCGGCTGCAGCGCCTTCACCACCAAGCTATGCAGTGTCGCTTGGCCGGGCAAGTTCAAGCCGGACCTGCCTCCTCGCTATGACGGCACTGCCGACCCCACGGAGTTCCTGCAGCTCTACGACCTGGGCATCGAGGCGGCCAACAAAGATGAAAAGGTCATGGTAAACTGGTTTCCGATGGCGCTCAAGGATGGTGCCCGCACCTGGCTCCTGGACCTGCCTCCCGGCTCGATCTCCTCTTGGGACGAGATGCGCAGCCGCTTCGTTGCCAAATTCCAGGGCACTCGCAACCATCCTCCGGACATGGGTGACCTGCGCCGCATCAAGCAGCAGCCAGGAGAGACCTTGCAGAAGTACATCTAGCGTTCAGCGCTCGCCTCAAGATTCCCAAGGTGACTGAGGAGGCCATCATCTCAGCAATCTCCGATGGTGTCCGCGACGTCAAGATGAAGGAGGAGATCACCATCCATGAGGATCTGTGCACATCTCTGGAGCTGTTTAACCTAGCGACCAAGTGCGCAAGAGCTGAGGAGGGGTGTCTCTCCCTCCTCGAGCTCCCAGCCGCTGACCTAGAAGAGAAGAAAGCCAAGGCCAAGGACAAGAAGTGCAAAGGAGCAGCTGCGCTCGCAGCAGAACCAGACACGAAGCGCGGCAGGGACCAGCCGGAGTCGTCCAAGGGCAACAGATTATGTGCCTACCACAACCTCTACACCCACAACACCAACAAATGCCAGGAGCTCAGAGCCGTTCGAGAAGGACGCATCAGTCGATGCCCCAAGAGCAACGACCGGGGATACGGCCAAGGAGGAGGAGAGGTGGAGGATGATGGGATGACCGAGGCCCTCGCCATGAGTGGCGTGACCGCCCTCGCGAGGATCACCGACAGGACCAGCCTCACGAAGGGGCTTGGAGGGATCAACCTTGCGAGGATCGCCCGCAGGGCAACGCAGGCCTTCCTCCTCTGCTGCCACCGCCTAGAAGGAATGACGATCACCACTAGGACGAGGGGGCTGGGGGCTTCCAGGAGCCACGTGTTATCGCTTGCATCCTGGGCGGTGCCCAGGCTCCAGCCTCTCAGCGCATCTTCAAGCAGTTTTCTCGTGAGGTGAATGCAATCCTCCCCAAGCTCGAGGCCACGCGCGCTCTTAGGTGGTCCACGTGCGCCATCATGTTCAGCTCAGCGGATCAGCTCAAGTGTGCGGCTACAGCTGGCATCCTCCCGATGCTTTGCTCCCCAGTCATCAGCAACGTGCAAGTTACTAGGACCCTCATCGATGGCGGCGCAGGACTCAACATTCTGTCCGTCGAGACGTTCAACAACCTCCAAGTGCCTTCTGATCAACTTCAGCCAACCAAGCCTTCCTCAGGAGTCACTGACGGATCCACCACTTTGATAGGGCAGGTTCGCCTCCCTGTCACCTTCGGACATCGCAAGAACTACCGTACTAAGCTCATCGACTTCGACGCAGCCCACATTCGCCTGCCATACAATGCCATCCCCGGGTATCCAACCCTGGCCAAGTTCATGGCGGTAACTCACCATGGTTATAATGTCCGCAAGATGTCGGGAAGCGGCGGAATCATCACAGTCCCCTGCGAAGAGAAGGATGCGGTGTGCTCTCTTGAGCGTGCCTTCCAAGCTGCATCAGTCGAGAACCCAGACAGCAAGAGCGAGAACCCTCCCGAGGCAGTTCCCAAGAAGAAGAAGACATCACCCAGCTCAAGGCCTCAGGAGGTTGGCATCTCTGGAGGCGCCGCGTCAGGATCTACACCTATGCAAGGGGCGCCTCCCTCTGTCACATAGGAAGGCGCGCCCGGTGCCCTCCTCGGGCAAGGCTCGAGGGTTCTCTCCTGGAGGGCCTCGGACTTTACTAAGATCATGAGGGAGGCGCTCGGGCACCACTTGGAGGCGTGCTTCGTGGCACGTTTCCCTCAGGAAGGCACGGGGCCAGGAGGGCCCAACCCTCAGGAGTTCATTGCCAAGGCCACTCAGGAGCTTCAAGAATCAAGAGTCATACGTGGCGATAGCCGCCTACCTGGCATAGCTCCCCATCCAGGCGAGGACGGCGGGCTACACATCTACATCGACTACCTAGGGCTCAGCCGTGTCGCGTCTCAGGAGCGCTTCTCGCCTTCGAGTGTGGCACGTTGTGAGGGTCCGCCGCACAGCTACGCTCGCATGCCTTTCGGCCTGTCGAACACGGCTGCTGCTCACCAGCGTCTTCTGCGGAGCATTCTGGCAGCTCAGGAGGCCAGACACCACGTGGTCCTGGCAGAGATGGAGATGGTCCTCGAGGAGCCGCCCGGACCCCCAGAGCTTCCCGAGGCTCAGGGCTCCGGTGGCTCGTGAGGATCGGCCTCTTCACCGCGCATCATCGGCTACTCCGACACCCGCTCTACAATGGTATCAGGTGACATCTTTCGAGTTCATTTCAGCTGGGAGCACCCTCGGGGCTGCATCATTCCCAGGTCGCGTGGATTTGTCCGTGCGGCATGTATCCCTTTTGCTTATGTCTTTAGTTTACCTTGCTGGGGGCGCCCCTTGGGCTGCATCATCCCCAAGCCGCTCGGGCCTGACCGAGTGGCATGTATCCTTCCTACATCTATCTAAGCTGATTTGCCTTTCATGCTTAACCTGCCTATGATTATCATCTCCCGCCTACCACGGGCCTTTTTCTTCCTCATGCAAATCGCTTGCACGTTTAAAGGGGGGTGCCTGAGCATCGCGACTCAGGAGCTCTTAGTGGCTTTCCATCCCTCACCCCTGGCCTTGTCCACGGCATCGCGACCTGGCATACCAGTGGTGGCTGAGCTCGCTCGAGGGCCGGGACCTGAGGACGTAGAGCATTTGTATCTAACCATCTCGCAGGAACCCTCAGCCGTCCAAGGCTTCAAGATCAGGTGCAACCCGCCTTGAGGTAGGGCCTCGTGAGTCCCGTGCTGGCTCACAAGTGCTCAGATACACCTCGTCTAGCCCTACCGTGCCAGCCACGTGTCAGGGCGGGGCTGTACACGCCCCGGGGGCTCCTCCCGGAGGGGGCCCCTCCCACGTACCAGTGGAAGCACCATGCTCCGTGCTGGCTGACGACACTGCCGAGGAGCGGCTATGCCCGTACACATACGGAAGCGCTATGCTCCGCGCTGGTGATAAACAACTGAGGGCAGCCCACGGCTATATCAACCTTAGGGAGCCCAGAGCTTAGTGTCTGGCCTCATCGCAGCGCCTCCCCTCGGGAGCGCCACGCGAGGGGGCTGGACACGGGGGCAGCGTCCGGGTCACGCCCGAGCGCACGCCACCCAGCCAGGTCCATCGGACCTTGTCATCGTGCGCCCCTCCCCGAGCGGAGCCAAGGTACGAATACCATTTGAGCGTCAAGGGGGACTCGTGAGCATCGCGACTCAGGAGCCTAAATGTTCACGTAGCCCCTCACTCCTTAGTTCCGCAAGGCTAACGGCGGTTGAGGTATGCGCGGGGCCGGGCCCTGCCGACGTAGAACGACAGATCTACTCCTACACCCCCTCCCTATTTGCTGTTTGCGCGTCAAGGGGGACTCCTGAGCATCGTGACTCAGGAGCCTAACTTGTCACGTAGCCCCTCACTCCTTGGTCCCGTCCTGGTGATCCGGTCGGGACTAACGGCGGCTGAGGTATGCGCGGGGCCGGGCCCTGCCAACGCAGAACACAAAGCAAATAGGAAGGAAACCGCAAAATCTTGCAAATCCAGAAGCAAATATTACAAACCATAAATCCTCACGATACCAAACACAAGTTTAAACGCCTCCACGAGGCACGGTGCATGTTGCAGGAGTTGAAACAGGAAAGAAGCCCCGAGAAGATCACCCTTGGGTAGCGCCGTCATTCGCCAGGAGCCCTGCCCCCGTGGTGGTGTTGCGCCTTTCAGCTCCACCTCCCGAGGCCACGGAACCAGCAGTACCTGCCTCGGGCGCAGTGGCGAAGGCGTGGAACTTCGCCAGCAGGGCTTCCGCTCGGCCCTTCACGGCTTCAACAGCAGCGGCGGAGCGCTCGGCGTCCACAGGCTCCAGCAGCTCGTCAAGGTTGGTGCCAGGGTCGTGAAGGTAGACGTGGCTGATGTCGGATTTTGGGTTCCGGCAGACCCTTAAGGTTCGAACTCTGGGGTGCGCACGGAGATAAAACCTCCTACCTACTCACGTCTCGTCACCTCGCAAGGATCTAAACTACACAAAGAACAACACAAGGGACATAAGGTTTATACTAGTTTGGGCCACCATTGTGGTGTAATACCCTACTCTAGTTTGTGGTGTGGTGGATTGCCTCAAGGGCTGATGATGAACAATACAAAGGAAGAACTGCCTCGCAAGGGGAGGAGTTCTTGTGGAGGTGATGCCTCTTGGGAAGGATTCAATCCGGATCCCTTTCTTCTGTGGTGGCTAGCCCTATTTATAGAGCGAGACCCTGGTCCTCTTCCCAAATATTGAGCGGGAAGGGCGCCAACAATTGGCCATTTTGAAGGGGAACATCTAGTACACTTATCCTGGCTAAAGTCGGTCCTCGCCTGCGAAAGACTCTGAGGTGACGCCGGCTTGGGCTCCACGATGACCTCTATCCTGCCATTCTGCTGGTCTTGGTCTTGTTGCACCGAAATGGTTGCCTTTGCTTGATACTCTCACCTGCGCTTGCCCCCTTTGCACCAAAGAGGAAACAAGGACTCTGCGCAGGCCGGCGCCCGCCTGGCTTCAGCCGTCATGGCTTGCGTCATGGGCACCTCGTGAGGTACCCTGCCTTGTTCTCTCTGCCTCCTCGCGAGCCAGCCTGGTGAGGCTGTGCCTGAGGAAGCTTCCTGTCGTCCGCCACGCGAGGTTTGGCCCCTCGCAAGGGTCTTGAGCATGTGTTGATGAAGATGGGTCATACTGTACCACTCCTTGAGCCACGCCGCAGGCCGCAGGCAGGCAAGTCTGGTACCCCCGTTCCCAGAATGCCGACAGTAGCCCCCTGGCCCAAGGCGCACCTGGACTTGGCTTAGCAAAGAAGCGAAGGGGAAAATGCGAAGCGCCACGGGCCCCAATAGCCTATGACCTTGGGCGCCGCGTGGTAGTTGATTGGACGTGGGCGTCCCTACTTCCCCATGATGCCTCGGCAACTGCACGAATTGACAAGTGAGTGGTACCCAGTCAGGCTTACCTTCTTTGCCTTCTCTAGTCATTGCCCAGATCTCCTTTCTCGCTCTCCTCCTTCTTGCGTCTGCAATCCCCAGATCTACTCCAACCCTGCATCGTGTCAAGGCATGGCGCCTCGCCAGACCCCGACCGGAGCTTGGTACTCGCCCGCTCTGGACCCTCCATACGTGTCGGAGAAGAACCTTGCCCGGACGCGCCAGGTGATGGTGGCGCAAGGCAACGACGGGGCGGCCGCGCTCAAGGTTGGTTCCGCCCTTCCCGAGTACAAAGGAAGCACCTTCTACCCGCTCTTCGTGAGCGCCATCGCCGCCGGTCTGGTGCCTCCCTTTTCCGAGTTCTTCCTTTCTGTTCTCCACCATTACAACCTGCAAGCTCTGCACCTCCATCCCAACTTTGTTCTTCTCCTGGCGATTTTTGCCTACTACTGGGAGGCTCATGTTGGGGTAAGGCCCTCGGTGGCCTTGCTGCGCCATTACTTTTACCTCTGGGTTTCTCGCGGCCCCATCACTGCGTGCGCGAGCTTTATTGCGTACTCCAGTTCCAATGCTATCTTGAAGCCCGGGAAGAGGATCAAAGGCTTCCGGAGCAAGTGGGTCATGGTGGATGCTAGGCGCATCCACCCCCGGCCGATCCTGCCTACGAAGCAGCCCGAGGCTGTCGACGCTTGGTCCCGTGTGGAGCTCGTCGATCCCCGCGCGAAGCAAGTGCTGGAGAGGATGGACGCGGACCTGTGGCCGGGCAACATGGCGACGGCGAAGCTGACCGGGGCGTTGCTTCTGATGGAGTTCCTGGAGCATGGGGTGGCTCCGCTTCGGGAACACTCGTTCCTGCTGTGGAGGCTCGGGGGGGGGGGGGTAACGACTCCCTTCGCCCGAGCTCCGTAGTCTTGGCCGACAGAGATTTGGTCGCGGTCCTCCAATCCTTGGTTGGGGGAGACGTGGCGAGATTGGAAGGCGCTCCTGTACCCCTGTTCCTTCGGGATGATTGGGAGTAGGTGGTGAACTCCATGCCTGCTTTCGATGGGGATGGGCCCGTGCCCGCGGAGGTTCCTGAGGACCTGGCAGCCCTAGCGACGGTGAACGTATCCTCCAGCGACTCCGGCGGAGAGGAGGAAGAAGAGGGGCAGGAAGAGGAGCCCGACTCCGAGGCGACCGACGGGGAGTCGAGAGAGCCCCTCCCTCGGTGCAGGTCCCGCACTCTTCGCCTCATGCCAGACGACGACGAGGATGGCGACGAGCGAGGCGGTGAGTGCTTGCCCCTGATCTCGAAGAAGGACAGGACAGGGCTGGTTCTCCGCGGGCCTGCTCTGGCTTCAAGGCGATCTGCAGACATGCCTCCTGCTCCCGAGTCTCTTGAGGTTGACCCCAGCAGCCGGCTCTCGGGCTTCAAGTTCGGTCAGAGGTTGCTTGAGCCCGCGGGCGATGACCATTAAGTGCTTGATTCTTGTTTTGTTGCAGAGGCTTGACGTCCATATTCCTTGGCTGGGCCGGTGTCTGTGGCGAAAAGGCTGAAGGGGGCCCCTGAGGCCTCGTCCGGGGCAGCAATTCCACTCGCGGGAGAAGGGGGCGGCAAAGCCCGGGCCTCTCCTACCCGGTCATCCTCGCGAGGCCAGGCGGGGCGTGCTGGGGCGAGCTCAGCCCCCATGGCCCAAGCGACTCCCGAGGCGTCCTCACCTGATGCCACTGCCGCAGTTATCGGGGCTCAGAAGGTCCCAACTCATGGTGTTGTGATCACGCTGCCGTCTTCTCCTCCTACTCCGCCAACTGCCATTTCTCCGACTCCTTCTACCATCCTGGATCGTGATGCTGCTGAGCTGGACCGGCTGCGAGGAGATCTTCAGGGCGCTGACCCTTGCTTGGTGGCCGGGCGCCTGGAGCTGGCCTCCGGCTGGGTCCGCTCTGATGCTTCAGTTTGAGCGGCGCTGGTTCAGGCTGCGACGGCTTGCGACGAGGAGAAGCAGGCCATCCTTCAGGCCAAGGCCGCTCGCGACGCTGCCTTGGGTGAGGTTGCGGATGTCCAGGGCCGCTGCAAGGCGCTGGAGAGCGAGCTGCAAGGCTGCACGACCAGCTCGCCAAGGAGGCCCGTGACCGCCAGGAGAAGGAGGAAGAGATGAAGACTCGCAAGACTGCCGCCAAGGACCGGGATGCCAAGCTTGATGAATGCCATGGCCCCTTAGATACGCTGGAGGAGGTGTTGGAGGCACTGGCGGAGCTACATGGAGATCAAACGGGGTCACGACCCCCCCTTTGAAAATTGCAAAATGGTAATTAGTACTAGTATACACACCACTTTGGCCCAGCCGTTCACAACGTAGCGCAGCTGTAGCTTGCACCACACACGAGATCAAAACAATCGTTCTCTCATGTACGTTACTGTCTCCGTCGCACACCCTAATCACTGCAAGTCACGACCGCCCACGGTGATGACGGCGGCATGTCCGCCAGACTGCCTGAACCTTAAATCCTCAATGCCCTTCTTCACAAATCACAAGGGCTATGCTCCCGGAGCTCGACGCCGGCGGTGCCAGACTGCCTGAACCTCAAATCCTCAATGTCCTTCTTCACAAATCACAAGCGCTATGCTCCCTGGAGCCGCACGTTGACGCCGGTGTGCCTCTACTCCCTGGACCTGAATCCCTAAGTGCACCCTGGGAATTGAGATGTGGTGGTAATTTATTCATTTATATTTCCAAAAGTTAATTTGTCATAAGTTGTATTTGTGTGAACAAATTTACTGGTCCAAAACTATCTCTTATATCTGTTCTATGACTTTGCTTTTTTCATGCATATTGTGCCTTCTTATATATACTAGTACAAATGCCCGTGCGTTGCAACGGGCGATAAAGTTAATAGAACCTGCTCCGTGTGTCATTTCGCAACATTTCTTATATCCAACTTTGACAAATGTCAGAAATAATGTAAATCCGATTATCGCTTTTCAGTCCATGTAGTGTGAATGTGAAGAAGCCTCCTTAGCATTCTTCGTCACAATATGTTTCAGCTCCGCATATTCGTCCGATGACGAAATAGTGACATAAGGAATAGTCTTTAAATCGTTTTTGTTTGTTTACAATAACTTGAATTTTTTGGTCTAAACCAAGAATATCTATTCCCTTTAATAATAGGTATAGATATAGATTTGGCCCCCGCTTGTGTTTTGGTCACGCTCCGCCACTGGTTGGAGGCAAAGAGGATCGAGCTGGACGGCAGGGCGCGGGTCCTGGCCGAGGACCGCGTGGCCTTTGCGAAGCTGGAGGAGAGGGCTCGCGCCTCACTGAAGACGCTTTATGATGGCGGCCTGGAAAAACCGATGGCCGGTGCCGAGGACGGCCCTGCCAAGTTGCTTCCCTTCTTGGTCCGCGCCCTCGAAGATGTCGCCATCGGCCTTGGCCCCACGACTGAGGCTGAGGCGCATGTCCTTTCTTCTGCAGTGCTGACGCGCGTCTTCACCCACGTCTACCTTCGTGACCCCAACGTTGACCTTGACAGCCTGCTGGAGCCTGCGAGCGGCGAGCTTGCCGCTGCCGCTGCTGAGGCCGTGAAGGGTCGAGCGGAGGCTCTGCGGGTGAGGTTCCGCGCCTTCAGCACCAAGCCAAGGCGAGATGCTGTCGATCCTAAGGCTCCACGAGGCGAAGCCACCCAACGCAACTCCGCCACCAGCGATGGCACTGCCGAAAAGTGACCCCTTCACGGCTCCTGTCCTGTTTTTAGCTCCTGCAACATGCATCATGCCTCGGGGAGGCGTTTAAACTTGCATTTGGCGTTGTGAAAACAATCTATGGACTTTAGTATTTGCTTTTGAATTCCTTGAGATTTGCGTTTTTCCTTCCTACTTGCTTGTGTTCTACGTCGGCAGAGCCCAGCCCCACGCATACCTCAGCCGCCGTTAGCCCTGACCGCAAACCAGGACGGGACCAAGGAGTGAGGGGCTACGTGACCAGTTAGGCTCCTGAGTCGCGATGCTCAGGAGTCCCCCTTGACGCGTGAATAGCAAGTAGGGAGGGGAGATGCCTGAGTAAATCCATCGTTCTATGTTGGCCGGGCCCGGCCCCGCGCATACCTCAACCGCTGTTAGCCTTTCGGAACTAAGGGGTGAGGGGCTACGTGAACAGTTAGGCTCCTGAGTCGCGATGCTCAGGAGTCCCCCTTGATGTTCAAACGGCCTTCGTACCTTGGCTCCGCTCGGGGAGAGACGTGCGACGAACCAGGCCCGAGGGGGCTGGCTGGGTGGCGTGCGCCTGGGCGTGACCCAGGCATAGCCCACGTGCCCAGCCCCCTCGCACGGCACTCCCAAGGGGTGGCATTACGATGGGGCCGGACACTGAGCTCTGGGATCCCTGAGGTTGATGCGACCGGGGGCCACCCTCAGTTGTTTATCACCAGCGCGGAGCATAGCACTTCCGTATGTGTACGGGCATAGCCGCTCCTCGGCAGTGTCGTCAGCCAGCGCGGAGCATGGTGCTTCCACTAGTGCATGGGAGGGGGCTCCCCTCCGGGAGGAGCCCCCGTGACGTGTACAGCCCCGCCCTGACACGTGGCTGGCACGGTAGGGCGTGACGAGGTGTATCTGGGCACTCGTGAGCCAGCATGGGACTCACGAGGCCCTACCTCAAGGTGGGTTGCGCCTGGCTCTGGGCCTTTACTTGTAATGTGCTCCTGCAAATTTGGTTAGATGCCGACGCTCTACGTCCTCATGTCCCGGCCCTCGAGCGAGCTCAGCCGTCGCTGGTATGCCAGGTCGCGATGCCGTGGACAAGGCCAGGAGGTGAGGGCTGGAGAGCCAGTAAGAGTCCATGAGTCGCGATGCTCAGGTATCCCCCGTTTAACGTGCAAGCGGCCTGCATGAGGGAAGAAGGGTGCCGCCACATGCATCAAGTAATGATCATGGTGGGTCAAACGCACGACCCGAATAAACACGAGAGGGATACATGCCGCTGGGTCAGGCCCGAGTGGCTTGGGGATAATGCAGCCCGAGGGGCGCCCCCAACAAAGTAAGCTAAAAACATGAACAAAAGGGATACATGCCGCAGGGACGGACCCACGCGGCCTGGGAATGATGCAGCCCTGGGGGCGCTCCCAGCTGAAAATGAAACTCGAAGGATGTCACCTGATGATGTTGAAGACGAAGGGATGCTGAAGTAGCGGACGGCGTGCGCTGCGGAAGCCGATCTTTACGAGCCCCCAGGCCCAGGAGCCTCGGGAGGCTCTGGAGGCGCTGGCGGCTCCTCGCGGACCATCTTCATCTCTACCAGGACTGTGGAATGCCTGGCCCCTTGAGCCTCCAGGATGCTCCTCATGAGGCGCTGACACACAGCGGCCGCGTTCGGCAAGCCGTAAGGCATGCGAACATAGCTGTGGGGTGGACCTTCGCAGTGTCCCACACATGAGGGCCAGAGGCCCTCCTATGAGGCGGCTTGGTTGAGTCCTGGTATGTCGATGCAGACGCGCAGCCCACCATCCTCGCCCGGATGGGGAGCTATGGCGGGTAAGCGGTGGCTGCCACTCATGACTCTTGACTCCTGCAGCTATTGAATGATCTCGCTGACGAACTCCTGAGGGTTTGGCCCTCCTTGCCTTGCTCCTTCCTGAGGGAAACATGCTTTGAAACACGCCTCCAAGTGGTGCCCAAGCACCTCCCTTGTGATCGTAGCAAAGTCGATGGCCCTCCAGGAGAGAGCCCCCGAGCCTTGCTCGAGGAGGGCGCCGGGCACGCCTTCCTATGCGACAGAAGGAGGCGCCCCCTGAACGGGCGCGGATCCTGAGGGGCCTGTTTCCCGAGGGTTCGGACCAGGCGATGTCTTCTTCTTCTTAGGAACTGCCTCGGGAAACCTTCCGCTCCTGTGATCTGGGTCTTCGATTGATGCGGCTTGAAAAGCACGCTCCAGAGAACACACAACATCTCTCTCTTCACAAGGCACCGTGATGACTCCACCGCTTCCTAGCATCTTGAGGACATTGTAGCCGTGATGAGTCACGGCCATGAACTTGGCCAGAGGTGGGTACCCGAGGATGGCATTTTACGGCAGGCGGATGTGGGCGACGTCGAAGTCAATGAGCTCGGTGTGGTAGTTGTCGCGCTTCCTGAAGGTAACAGGAAGGTGGACCTGCCCTATTGGATTAGTGGAACCATCAGTGACTCTTGAGAAAGGCTTGGTTGGCTGAAGCTGATTGTATGGCACTTGGAGATTGTTGAATGTCTCGACGGACAGGACGTTGAGCCCTGCTCCTCCATCAATGAGGGTCCTAGTGACTTGCACATTGCTGATGATTGGGGAACAAAGCATCGGGAGGACTCCGGCTATGGTCGCGCACTTGAGCTGATCCGCTGAGCTGAACGTGATGGCGCACGCTGACCACCTGAGAGGGCGTGTGGCCTCGAGCTTGGGGAGGACTGCATTCACTTCGCGAGCAAACTGCTTGAAGATATGCTGAGAGGCCGGGGCCTGAGCGCCGCCCAAGATGCAAGCGATTGCGCGTGGCTCCTGGAAGCCTCCAGCCCTTTCATCGTGATGATGGTCTTCATTCCTCCTCGGCTGTGGTGGCAGAGGATGGAGGCCCACGTTGCCTTGTGGGCAATCCTCGCGAGGCTGATCCCTCCAACCTCCCTCGCGAGGCTGGTCCTACTAGCGGTCATCGCGAGGTCGGTCACGCCACCCTTGGTGAGGTCCACGGTCTTCCCATAGTCCTCCACCTCTTCCTCCTCCTCGGCCATAGCCCCGGTCGCTGCGCTCGGGGCATCGGCTGGCACGCACGTCCTGCACGGCCCCGAGCTCTTGGCATTCGTTGGTGTTGTGGGTGTGAAGGTCGTGGTACACACAGTACCGGCTGCCCTTGGATGACTCAGGCTGATCCCTGCCTTGCTTGGTGTCTGGTTCCGTTGCAAGCACGCCAACCCCCTTATGCTTCACGTCCTTGACCTTGGGCTTCTTCTCTTCTGGGTCAGCAGTCGGCAACTCAAGGAGGGAAAGGCGTCCTTCCTCAGCCCTGGCACACTTGGTCACCAAATTGAACAGCTCCAGGGAGGTGCACAGGTCTTAGTGGATAGCAAGCTCCTCTTTCATCTTGACGTCACGCACGCCATCGGAGAAGGCTGAGATGATGGCTTCCTCAGACACCCTGGGGATCTTAAGGCGAGCGTTGTTGAAACGCTGGATGAACTTTTGCAGGGTCTCTCCTGGCTGCTGCTTGATGCGGTGCAAGTCGCTATGGCCGGGGCCCGGTCATGGGTGCCTTGGAAGTTGGCGATGAAACGGGTGCGCATCTCATCCCAGGAGGAAATCGTGCCAGGAGCCAGGTTCAGGAGCTAGGTGCGGGCACCATCCTTGAGCGCCATGGGAAACCAGTTCGCCATGACCTTCTCGTCCCCGTTGGCGGCTTCAATGCCCAGCTCATAGAGCTGGAGGAACTCCGCAGGGTCAGTCGTGCCATCGTAGCTCGGGGGCAGATCTGGCTTGAACTTGCCCGACCAGGCCACGCTGCGCAGCTCGGCAGTGAAGGCACGGCAACCTGCAGTGACCACGGGAGGCCTTTGGTGACGGAGAGCTTGATCTTGGAAGTTTCCGTGCGCTGCCACCAGGAGCAGCGCGGGGTCTTGGCGCGCTGGAGCAGGAGCGCGGTCGTGACGCGCCGGTGCGGGGAGCACACGGGCAGCTTCTTGGGGACGAGGGATCTCTTGGCAGCTTTTCTCTTGCTGTGCTAGCGCCAGACGGAGCGGGTCCCATCCAGGGGCCATGCGCCTTGGGCTAAGGCGCCTTCTTGAGGGGGAGGCGGCTGAGGTGCCCCCGAAGCTTTGTTGCCCGCGCAGGGCGGGGCGCGGTACAGGGAGAGGGATGGCGCAGGGGAGCCCCTAGCGGCGCTGACGAGCTCGGTGATGCAGTCGAGCCACTCGTCGTAGAGGTCGTCGACGAGACAGTAGTGCAGGAGCTCCCACGCCAGGAGCAGCGCGGCGTGCGCGTCCACAGGAGCGTGACGGGCGTGGGACGAGGAACCGGCTGGAGTCAGCGACGGGGTGGCGGTGCGGCCTTCTCGCTGCACCAAAGGATGCAGGGACGACACCTGCTGCTCGGTCCCCACCGGGCCGGTGGCGGCGTTGACGGCAGACGATGGGGAACGGCAGGGGCATCCACTGATGGGGGCCGTCTGGGCGACGTGAGTGGCGAGAGCGGCCCGGTGCTCGGCGCGGGCTCGACGAGCATCTGACATGGATGCGGCGGGTGGCGAAACACAGGGCGGCGGAAGGCGGATTCCGGCGCACCCCTACCTGGCGCGCCAAATGTCGGATTTCGGGTTCCGGTAGACCCTTAAGGTTCGAACTCTGGGGTGCGTGCGGAGATCAAACCTCCTACCTACTCACGTCTCGTCGCCTCGCAAGGATCTAAACTACACGAAGAACAACACAAGAGACACAAGGTTTATACTAGTTTGGGCCACCATTGTGGTGTAATACCCTACTCTAGTTTGTGGTGTGGTGGATTGCCTCAAGGGCTGATGATGAACAATACAAAGGAAGAACTGCCTCGCAAGGGGAGGAGTTCTTGTGGAGGTGATGCCTCTTGGGAAGGATTCAATTCGGATCCCTTTCTTCTGTGGTGGCTAGCCCTATTTATAGAGCGACACCCTGGTCCTCTTCCCAAATATTGAGCGGGAAGGGCGCCAACAATTGGCCATTTTGAAGGGGAACATCTAGTACACTTATCCTGGCTAAAGTCGGTCCTCGCCTGCGAAAGAATCTGACGATGACGCCGGCTTGGGCTCCATGATGACCTCCATCCTGCCGTTCTACTGGTCTTGGTCTCGTTGCACCGAAATGGTTGCCTTTGCTTGATACTCTCGCCTGCGCTTGCCCCCTTTGCACCAAAGAGGAAACAAGGACTCTGCGCAGGCCGGCGCCCGCCTAGCTTCGGTCGTCATGGCTTGCGTCATGGGCACCTCGTGAGGTACCCTGCCTTGATCTCTCCGCCTCCTCGCGAGCCAGCCTGACGAGGTTGTGCCTGAGGAAGCTTCCTGTCGTCCGCCCTGCGAGGCTTGGCCCCTCGCGAGGGTCTTGAGCATGTGTTGATGAAGATGGGCCGTACTGGGCCACTCCTTGAGCCACGCCACAGGCCGCAGGCAGGAAAGTCTGGGTACCCCCGTTCCCAGAACGCCGACAGCTGAGGACCCGCGTCAGCGCCGTGGAGGAAAGGACGCGAGCTTCAACCTCGGCCATGGGGCCGACGGCAGTTACGATTTCTTCAAGCGCTTCGATGAAGAAGGGAAGCAGCTTGGCGGGGCCGTCCTTGGCCCCGGCCAGCGGCTTCTCCAGGCCATCATCGTAAAGCGACTTCAGCGCCTTGCGAGATCTCTCCTCAGGATCCGCGAAGGCCACAGGATCCTCGGCTAGGACCTTCGCCTTGGCGTCCAGCTTGGACCTCTCCGCCTTCAGCTTCTGCTCCAGCGTCTTCAGTCGGCTGCAATCAGCGGACAGCTCGGCGTCGTGGTCCCCGATGGCGGCCTCCCGATCCTTCATCTCTTCCTCCTTTGCCTGGCGGTTGCGAGCCTCTTTGGCGAGCTCGTCGCGCAAACCCCGTAGCTCGTCCGCCAGCGCCTTGCAACGGTCCTAGACGATCGAAGCATCCTTCAACGCCGCGTCACGGGTGGCTATGGCCTGGGTGGCAACTTGCTTCTCCTCCTCGGAAGCTGCCGCAGCCTGGCTCAGCGCTGCTCAGACGAAGGTGTCAGAGCGAACCCAGCCAGAGATCAGCTCTAGGCGCCCGGCCACCAGGTGGGGGTTGGCGCCCTGGAGGTCTTCTCGTAGCCGGCCTAGCTCAGCAGCGGCATGGTCCAAGGCGGCGGAGGAGGCAGAGGAGTCAGGAACCAGTGGAGCAGGAGGAGAAGATGGCAGCATGATCACACCTTGGGAGACTGTGAGCTCCTGAGTCTAGGCAACCTCAGCGACAGCATCAAGCGCCGGAACCTCCAGAGTCAGCGAGGCCACGGGGGCTGGGACCCCGCTACGGCACTCCTCCTGGCCTCGCGAGGAAAACCGGGCAGGGGAGGTGCGAGCTTCACTGCATCCCCTTCCCACAGACGAAGGGGCGGCCACAACGGATGAGCCTGCCCCAAGCAGAACCACCGTGTCCCCCTTCAGTTTCTTCATCGCAGGTGGCGTCCTAACATAATGATGAAGGATGTCAAGCCCTGACAGCAAAAACAAGAGCATAGCGGAGTTCGAGTACTTACTGGTCAATTGCGGCGTGTTCTAGTGGTCTCCTGCCGAGCTTAAAGCCCGTGAGCCTCTTGGTCCGGGGCGCAGCCTCGAGAGGTCCAGAGGCAGAAGAGGGAGCACCACAGGGGCTGGAGCTAGCTTCGAACAGTGCCTGGGCCGGGGTAGCCCCTCGGGAGATCAGCCCCGACCTGTCCTTCTTCGGGATCACGGGCGGGTCCTCTCCCCCTCGCCTGGTGTCGGCCTCGTCGTCGTCCGGCAGGGTGCGGAGGATGTTGGCCCTGCGCCAAGGGGAAGTCTCCCCCATCCCCTAAGCGGTTGCCTCTGAGTCGCGCTCCTCTTCTTCTTCGTTTTCCTTCCCTCCTCCGCGGGAATCATCGGAAGACAATTCCACCAGCGCCGCCGCCTCCTGGTCCTCAGGAGGCACCTCCGGCACCAGACCGCTGCCATCAAAGGTGGGCATGACGTCCACCACCTGTTGCCAGTTGTCGCGGAGGAACAAAAGGACGGGAGCATCCTCCAGACCTTCCACGTCCTCTCCAACTAGGGAGCGGAGAGCTGCGTCCAGATCCTCATCAGCCAGGGCCTTCGACTTTAGGTGGAGATCATCGTCCGCACCTTCAAGCCTCCACAATGGGTGCGAGTGCGCCTGAAGTGGAGCCACCCGCTGCGCTAGGAACTCCCTCAGGAGCATGACCCCGATCAGCTTCGCCGCCTTCATGTTGCCCGGCCTCAGGTCGGCGTTCATCTTCTCCAGCACCAACTTCGCCCGTCGGTTGTCAAGCTTCGCACGGGACCACACCTCATCAGCCTGGGGCTGTTCCGTGGGCAACACCAACCGAGAGTGGATGCATCCGGCATCTAGCATGACCCACTTGCTCCGGAAGCCATCGACCCTCTTCCCGGTCTTCGAGATCATGTTGGCCTTGGAGTAGGCGACAAAGCCAGCGCACGCTGAAGTATGGTTGCCGGTGATTCAGAGGGAGAAGAAGTAGAGCATCAAGGCCACGAAAGGCATCACCCCAACGTGTGCCTCGTAGTAGTAGGCAAAAATCGACAGAAGAAGAACGGAGTTGGGATGGAGATGAAGGGCCTGTAACCTGTAATGGCGGAGGACAGCATAGAAGAACTCGAAGAAGGGAGGCACCGGGTCGGGATGACGGTGCTCATGAAGAAGGGGTAAAAGGTGCTCCCCTTAGCCTCCGGCATGGTGGAGCCAGCTTGGAGTACAGTCTGCCCCATCTCGCTGCCTTGTGTCGCCGTCATCAGGCGCGTAAAGGCGAGATTCTTCTCCGTCATGTTGGGGGATCCAGAGCCGGCGAGTACCAAGCCAGTGGAGCCTCGTCCACGGCCTTGCGGGGCGCCATCGCTCGCTAGAAGAGGAAGAATGAGGCGGATTTGGAGATTTCAGAAGCAAGAGAGCAAGAGGAAGAAAGGGGATCTGGAGCAAGGCGAATGAGAGCAATGAAGGTAAGCCTAACCCTGACCAGCCTTTTGTCAGTCGGGCAGTTGCCGAGGCAGTGTGGGGAAGCGGAGACACCCACGTCCAATCAACTGCCATGCGGCAACCAAGGCCGCAGGCTGTTGGGGCCCGCGGCATTCCGCACTTGCCCTTTGGCTTCGCTACTAAGCCAAGTCCGAGCGCGCCTTGGGCCCGAGGGCTACTGCCGGCGTTCTGGGAACGGGGGTCCCCAGATTTGCCTCCCTACGGCCTACGGCGTGGCTCAAGCAGTGGCCTAGTACGACCCGTCTTCGTCAACCCAAGTCCAAGACCCTCGCGAGGGGCCAAGCCTCGCGGGGCGGACAACGCAAGGCTTCCCCAGGGGCGGCCTCGCCAGGCGGGCTCGCGAGGAGGCGGAGAGATCAAGGCAAGGAGTACCTCGCGAGGTGCTCGTGACGCAAGCCATGACGATCGAGACCAGGCGGGCGCCAGCCAGCGCAGTGTCCTCATTTCCTCTTTGGTGCAAAGGGGGCAAGCGCAGGCGTGGAGTACCGAGGCATCAAGCAAAGGCTTCTCTGTCGGTGCAATGAGACCAAGACCAGCAGGACGGCAGGATGGAGATCATTGTGGAGCCCCGGACAGCATTGTCGCCAGTGCCTTTGGCAGTCGAAGACCAACTTTAGTCAGGATAGCTTGTACTAGCTGTCCCCTTTCAAAAATGGCCGTTGTTGGCTCCCTTCCCGCTCAATATTTGGGAAGAGGACCAGGGCCTCTATAAATAGAGATAGCCACCACAGTAGAAAGGGATCGAATCCTTCCCTAGCAGAACACTGCACCAGCTCAAGAACACCCCTCATGACGTAGTTTTTCCTCTGTACTGTTCATCATCAGCCCCAGAGGCAATCCACCACACCACACACTGGATTAGGGTATTACACCACAATGGTGGCCCGAACCAGTATAAATCTTGTGTCCCTTGTGTTGTTCATCGTGTAGCTTAGATTCATGGCGAGGTTTTTGGGCGTGGATCGGTAGGGAGAAGAACTTCGTGCGCATCCCAGAATTCGAACCTTAAGGGTTTTGCCAGAACCCGACATCCGACATCAGCCCAATATCTTCGGATCCACTAAATCTGGTTCTTATGCTGGTTGTAGTTTTCGTCAGGGTCTGACTTGGATTGCTCATACAAAGCAAGATGCAGATCAAGTGTTATGTTGCCTCGTCGTTGCCTGCCACCCTTCCGAGCAGACTTTTCTGAAGCCATAATATTTAAGCTGATTGGCTTCAGTACAGTGAATGGCTTCCGTCTGATTGGCTTTAGACAATAACTGGCTTCAGGTGATTCAATGTGATGTTGTAAGTATTCTGCAAATGAATGCAGACTATGAGAACCAAGGGATTCTCCCATGGACTTGTACCTGTGACAGCATTAGAGATGCGAGGGAAGGGGAAGAGGTCATATGCATTCTTAGAAGATTTTGAAGATAAATAAGTTTAGAAGACATTGACCTCATAGTGCAAAGACATTCACTTATTTGGAGAGAGTTGGTTCCAGATTTGTACGAATCCATGAATAAGTACAAGTGAGGAATCTAACTAGTTATGAAGCATAAGTGAATATACTTAGCATGGTATGAGATGTAGAAGAGAACAAATCCAGATTTGGAAGTTCAAAACCACTTTTGGATAAAGTGGACGGATTTGACAGATCTAAAAGATAGTAAAAAGTAAGATTTATTTACCCCAGATGAACTACTAGACGGGTTGGAAGATAAACCGAGCAGTTCAATCGCCCACGCCCTATCTTGGTGGCGGAAGACACCTACAGCAGCGGCGGAGAGGACGAGGTCCGCAACCGGCATGAGGACGGCGTCGAAGAGGTCGCGACAGCTAAGTGCTTCTTCTCCGGCATCGACGCGAGCTAGCGGAGGCTCTAGGGTTTGTGCAAGGTGGCGAGGTGGAAGAACAGATAGTATTTAAGGAGTTGGAATTAGGGTCTGGGGGCCATTAGGTGGGCACAACCCACCTGGGCACGCCAGGAGGAGGGGCGCACCCTGGTGGGTTCTGCTCACCTAGGGCCCCCGGTGGTTCTTGGCTCCAGTATTTTTCTTTCATTCCATAAAAATTCTCCAAAAAGTTTTGTTCCATTCCGAGAACTTTTATTTCAGCACAAAAACAACACCATGGTAGTTCTGCTAAAAACAACATCAGTCCGGGTTAGGTTCATTCAAATCATGCCAATAAGAGTCCAAAACAAGAGTAAAAGCGTTAGGAAAAGTAGATACGACGGAAACGTATCAAGTAGCACCATGATCTTCATGATAGAGAGTCTCCTATTTTGTCACTTTCATATACCAGTGGGAATTGTTCATTATATAACTTGGCTTGTATATTCCAATGATGGGCTTCCTCAAAGTGCCCTAGGTCTTCGTGAGCAAGCAAGTTGGATGCACACCCACTTAGTTTCTTTTTGAGATTTCATAAACTTATAGCTCTAGTGCATCCATTGAATGACAATCCCTACTCACTTGCATTGATATTGATTGATGGGCATCTCCATAGCCTATTAATTTGCCTAGTTAATGTGAGACTTTCTCCTTCTTTTTGTCTTCTCCACAATCACCATATTCTATTCCACCTATAGTGTTATATCCATGGCTCACGCTCATGTATTGGTGAAAGTTGAAAAAGTTTGAGAAAATAAAAGTATGAAACAATTGCTTGGCTAACACCAGGATTGTGCATGATGAAATAATTTGTGTGGTGAAGATGGAGCATAGCCAGACTATATGATTTTGTAGGGATAACTTTCTTTGGCCATGTTATTTTGAGAAGACACGATTTCTTTGTTAGTATGCTTGAAGTATGATTGTTTTTATGTCAATATTAAACTTTTGTTTTGAATCTTATGGATCTGAACATTCATGCCATAATGAAGAAGATTACATTGATAAATATGTTAGGTAGATTTCCACATCAAAAATACTGTTTTTATCATTTACCTACTCGAGGACGAGCAGGAATTAAGCTTGGGGATGCTTGATACGTCTCCAACATATCTATAATTTTTTATTGTTCCATGCTATTATATTATCTGTTTTGGATGTTTTATATGCATTAATATGCTATTTTATATTATTTTTGGGACTAACCTATTAACCTAGAGCCCGGTGCCAGTTTCTGTTTTTTTCCTTGTTTTTGTCTTTTCTAGAAAGGAATCAAACGGAGTCCAAATGGAATAAAACTTTTGCGATGATTTTTCCTAGACCAGACGACACCCACATAGCTTGGAGAGGGGGCCAGAGGAGTCCCGAGGAGCCCACAAGCCCTCAGGGTGCGCCCCTTGGCTTGTGCCCCCTTGGGAGTCCCCCAACCCTAATTTTTGCTTTATAAATTCGAAAATATTCCCAAACCACCCTAGGCGCCTCCGCAATCCTCTGTTCCTGCGAGATCCCATCTTGGGGCCTTTTTCGGTGATCTGTGGGAGGGGGATTTGATCACGGAGGGCCTCTACATCAACCTTGCTACCCTACCGATGATGCGTGAGTAGTTTACCATAGACCTATGGGTCCATAGCTAGTAGCTAGATGGCTTCTTCTCTCTCTTTGATCTTCAATACAATGTTCTCCTTGATATTCTTGGAGTTCTGTCCGATGTAATACTCTTTTGCAGTGTGTTTGTTGAGATCCGATGAATTGTGGATTTATGATCATATTATCTACGAATATTATCTAAGTCTTTTCTGAACTCTTTTATGCATGATTAAGATATCTTTGTATTTCTCTTTGAACTATCGATTTGTTTTGGCCAACTAGATTGGTTTTTCTTGCAATGGGAGAGGTGCTTAGTTTTGGGTTCAATCTTGCGGTGTCCTCACCCAGCGACATCGTAGGGGTAGCGAAGCACGTATTGTATTGTTGCCATCAAGGTTAAAAAGATGGGGTTTACATCATATTCCTTGAGTTTATCCCTCTACATCATGTCATCTTACTTAAGGCGTTACTCCGTTCTTATGAACTTAATACTCTAGATGCATGCTGGATAGCGGTCGATGTGTGAAGTAATAGTAGTAGATGCAGTCATGAGCCGGTCTACTTATCATGCACGTGATGCCTATATTCATGATGATTGTATTAGATATCATCATAACTTTGCCTCTAGTGAAACCTATGGCCCCTGGGTCTATTTTCCATCATATATTTTCAGATATATAAACCAAAGAAAACCAAAAATACATTGCTGCAATTTATTTACTTTTTCTTTGTTTTACGTTTTAGTGATCTTTTATATCTGTCTCTATCAGATCTCATCCTTGTAAGTGACCGTGAAGGGATTGATGAAAGCACAAGTGCTCCCTAGGTGATTTTGGTAATTAATGTCAACATATCTCTTGTTGGACTAATACTTCTACCTAGTATATTTCAGATGAGTTCAACATTGGAGTGGCAGGACAAGAGGATGTGGAACCCCTTCAAAATGCTAAGGACACATATTGCAAAAGCTCAAGACTCGTTATTTTCATTTTAGTGAGCCAAGATCACATTGAGTCCATAGGAAAGCCAATAATATTAAAAGGGGATGAGGTGTTGCTTAATGACTTGCCTGGTCAAAATGCTTAGTGATATGCTTCAAAATCCCTCAACCACTTTCTCATTTCCACATATGTCCTAAACATAAAGTCAAACTAGGCCCCACCGATTTGATCTATCCGGCGCCACCGAGTTCACTTGACATAGCCATGTCCACAAACCCTAATCAGTTCGGTCTCACCGATGGGATCTAGGTCTCACCGAGATGGCCTTGCAAACTCTCTGTCACCTACTGTAGTTATTTCGGTCTCATCGAGATACGTAGTTGGTCCCACCGAGTTTGCTTGACCAAGTCTCTGTTTGCTTATTGTTGAAACCGGTCTCACAGAGTTCACGCAATCAGTTTCACCGAGATGAGGTTTTGCCCTAACCCTAGGGCATCGGTCTCACCGAGTTGATGTTGTCGGCCCCATCGAAATGCCTAACATTCACATTTTGAACCAAGTCGGTCTGACCATGTTTAACCATTCGGTCCCACCGAGTTTGGGAATTTGTGTGTAATAGCTAGATTTTGTGTGGAGGCTATATATACCCCTCCACCCCATTCTCCATTAGAGAGAGAGCCATCGGAACATCCCTACACTTCCACTACTCATTTTCTGAGAGAGAACCACCTACTCATGTGTTGAGACCAAGACATTTCAATCCAACCACAATAATCTTGATCTCTAGCCTTCCCCAAGTTGCTTTCCACCCAAATCATCTTTCCACCATAGCCAATCTATGAGAGAGAGTTGAGTGTTGGGGAGACTATCATTTGAAGCACAAGAGCAAGGAGTTCATCATCAAAACTCCATCTATTACTCCTAGATTGGTTAGGTGTCACTTGGGAGCATCCGTCAAGATTGTGGAGTTCAACTAAGGAGTTTGTAAGGGCAAGGAGATCGCCTACTTCATGAAGATCTACCCTAGTGAGGCAAGTCCTTCGTGGCGATGGACATGGTAGGGTAGACAAGGTTGCTTCTTCGTGGACCCTTTGTGGGTGGAGCCCTCCGTGGACACGCGCAGCCGTTACCCTTCGTGGGTTGAAGTCTCCACCAATATGGATGTACGATAGCACCACCTATCGGAACCACGCCAAAAATCTTCATGTCTCCAATTGCGTTTGCACACTCCAATCCCATCCCTTTACTTTCTTGCAAGCTGGATGCTTTACTTTTTGCTGCTCATATACTCTTTGCATGCTTGCTTGAATTGTATTGTGAATGCTTGAAATTATGCTAATTTGCAACCTCAACTTGAAAAACCCAAAAATTGCTATCTTTACTTGTTGAGGGTCTAATCACCCCCCTCTAGACACCTCTTCTCGATCCTTTCAATTGTTATCAGAGAATTGGTCTCCATTGCTTTGGTTTAAACACCATTGGAGGAAGACGGATGAGTCTACGATCGGGAGTATTAGACGTAGAGTGCCTATGCTTGATGGAGAGTTCTTTATTGCTTGGAAAAGGAGATGCTTGAGATTTTCAATGAATACCAATTGAACAAGTACATTAATACCCCTTGTGCGCCCCTAGTTAACCCCTTGCATCCTACCCTGATGAGTCTCTTGATATGTTTCGCAATCTTAGAACTGTCAATCTTATCACTAGAGGATTACCTAGAAATTTGATTGCTCGCTTGCCAACTCTTGAATGTGCTTACACTATAGGGGGGTTTCTTGAGGAACGATTTCCAGACTATTCCTTGAAAAACTTAGATGAGATTCTTCACAAGTCTATCACTTTGAATAAGATGAACCCCAATGGTCCTAAGTTTGGTGATTGTTTATTTGAGCTTCATGACCTTATGCGTGCCAAAGGAGATGTTGGAATCATTAGCAATATCATTTCCAAAGTCATTAGAATGCATAGAGATGCACATTGTCATGATCACAAAACTAATGAATCACTCTCTCTAGGAAATGATCGATCACATGATGATGTTGTTGAACATGGATACTATGATGAGGATGAGGATAGTGACTATGATCTCAATGAGTCTATGAGACACTTTTGTCTTATGGCTAACCTTCGCGGCTACATGGCTGGAGGAAAGGAATGGGTTCTTGATACTGGATGTACCGATCACATGACCGGAGACAAGGATATGTTTCATGAGCTTGCTAAAAATGATGGCCCTCGAAAGTATGTCACTTTTGGTGATAACTCAAAGGGTAAGGTGGTTGGCCTCGGTAAGGTGGCATCTCACATGACAGCTCCATACAAAATGTTATGCTCGTTGAATCTCTTGGTTACAATTCACTTTCTGTATCTAGAGTAGCCGATTTTGGTTTCAATGTCCTATTTACTGAAGTAGATTGCCAAGTGTTTCGAAGAGATAATCATAATATGGTCTTTACCGGCATACATAGAGGTGATCTATACATTGTTGATTTCACTAAAAAGGCTCAACCTAGAAATTGCTTAATTGCTAAATCCTCTAAAGGCCAGTTATGGAATAGACGGCTAGGTCATGTGGGCATGCAAAATCTTTACAAGCTTTTAGGTGATCATATCCTTGGTGTTAAAGATGTTATATTTGACAAGGATAGACTTTGTAGTGCTTGCCAAGCAGGAAAACATGTTGGCGGAAGTCATCGCGTGAAGAACATCATGACCACGAGAAGACCACTTGAGCTACTTCACATGGATCTATTTGGTCCCAATGCCTACAAGAGTCTCGGTGGTAACTCATTCAGATTGGTCATTGTTATTTATTTTTCAAGATTTACGTGGGTGTTCTTTCTTGATGATAAATCGCAGGTCCAAAAGATCTTCAAGAACTTCGTTAGGAAGGCCAAAAATCAATTTGTTGTGAAGATCAAGAAGGTTCGCAACGACAACAGAACGGAGTTCAAGAACGCAAATGTGGACACCTTTCTTGACGAAGAAGGGATTTCAAATGAGTTCACAGCTATGTACACGCCTCAACAAAATGGAGTTGTTGAGAGGAAGAACCAGATGCTCATCGAAATGGCGAGAATAATGCTTGACGAGTACAAGACGCCAAAACTCTTTTGGGCGGAAGCGGTTAAGACAGCTTGCCATGCAACGAATTGTCTATATCTTCACAAGCTACTCGGCAAGACGGCATGCGAGCTTCTCACCGGTAACAAACCCCAAGTTGGATACTTTCGGGTATTCGGCTCAAAGTGCTACATTATTGATAAGCATCATCATTCGGAATTTGCTCCTAAATCTCATGAAGGTTTCCTAATCGGTTATGTCTCAAACTTGCACACATACCGTGTCTACAACAATTTCACCTGAAAGGTTGAAGAGACGGTAGATGTGAAATTTGATGAATCTAACGGCTCGCAAGTAGAGCAATTGCCAATTGATGTAGGTGGCAAAGATCTTTCGGAAGCCATACAAGACTTGTCTATTGGCAAGATTCTCCCAACGGAGGTGAAGGAGAGTACCTCGTCTATCCAAGTGGAAGCATCAACTTCACGCCAAGGTGAACCACAAGTTGACTTGGAGGCATCCACGAGTGGGACACATCAAGATGATTAAAACGAGGATGTACAACAAGATGAACCTTGACGACCTCCTTCTCCACCTCCACGAGAGAACAACAATGCCAACAACATCTAAGAAAGACAAGAGCAAGAGCAAGACAATGAAGAGGATGTTCCACCCCGACCCAAACAAAAGCTTTCACGAGTTTGAGCAAGAGTCTCAAGATATCATCTCGTCGAACAAATCTTTGATGATATTCAAACTGGGAGAATTACTCGCTCTAAAACTCATTTGGCTAACTTTTGTGAACATTAATCATTCATTTCTAGCATTGAGCCAATGAAGGTTGAAGATATTCTTGATGATCCAGATTGGGTGAACGCTATGCATGAAGAGCTACACAATTTTGACAGGAACCAAGTGTGGACGTTGGTTGAAAAGCCTGATGAGAAGCACAATGTCATTGGAACCAAATGGGTGTTTCGGAATAAGCAAGACGAAGATGGACAAGTTGTTCGCAACAAGGCCCGTCTCGTCGCTCAAGGCTACACTCAAGTCGAAGGTATGGACTATGGTGAGACATATTCCCTCGTTGCTAGACTTGAGTCCATTCTCATCTTACTTGCTTATGCCAATCATCATGATATCACTGTTGGAAATATGCCCTAGAGGCAATAATAAAAGTGTTATTATTATATTTCCTTGTTCATGATACTTGTCTTTTATTCATGCTATAACTGTATTATCCGGAAATCGTAATACACGTGTGAATACATAGACCACAATATGTCCCTAGTGAGCCTCTAGTTGACTAGCTCGTTGTGATCAACAGATAGTCATGGTTTCCTGGCTATGGACATTGGATGTCGTTGATAACGGGATCACATCATTAGGAGAATGATGTGATGGACAAGACCCAATCCTAAGCCTAGCACAAAGATCGTGTAGTTCGTTTGCTAGAGCTTTGCCAATGTCAAGTATCTCTTCCTTTGACCATGAGAGCGTGTAACTCCTGGATACCGTAGGAGTGCTTTGGGTGTATCAAACGTCACAACGTAACTGGGTGACTATAAAGGTGCACTACAGGTATCTCCGAAAGTATCTATTGTTTTATGCGGATCGAGACTGGGATTTGTCACTCCGTGTAAACGGAGAGGTATCTCTGGGCCCACTCGGTAGGACATCATCATATTCGCAATGTGACCAAGGAGTTGATCACGGGATGATGTGTTACGGAACGAGTAAAGTGACTTGCCGGTAACGAGATTGAACAAGGTATTGGATACCGACGATCGAATCTCGGGCAAGTAACATACCGATAGACAAAGGGAATTGAATACGGGATTGATTAAGTCCTTGACATCGTGGTTCATCCGATGAGATCATCGTGGAACATGTGGGAGCCATCATGGGTATCCAGATCCCGCTGTTGGTTATTGACCGGAGAACGTCTCGGTCATGTCTGCATGTCTCCCGAACCCGTAGGGTCTACACACGTAAGGTTCGATGACGCTAGGGTTATAAAGGAAGTTTGTATGTGGTTACCGAATGTTGTTCGGAGTCCCGGATGAGATCCTGGACGTCACGAGGAGTTCCGGAATGGTCCGGAGGTAAAGATTTATATATGGGAAGTCCTATTTTGGCCACCGGAAAATGTTCGGGATTTTTCGGTATTGTACCGGGAAGGTTCTAGAAGGTTCCGGAGTGGGGCCCACCTGCATGGGGGGGCCCACATGAACGTGGGTAGTGGGGGCAAGGCCCCACACCCCTGGTCAAGGCGCACCAAGATCCCCCCTTAGAAGGAATAAGATCATATCCCGAAGGGATAAGATCAAGATCCCTAAAAAGGGGGGATAACAATCGGTGGGGAAGGAAATGATGGGATTTCTTTCCTCCCACCTTGGCCAACGCCCCAATGGACTTGGAGGGCAAGAAACCAGCCCCTCCACCCCTATATATAGTGGGGAGACGCATGGGAGCTTCACACGAAGTTCTGGCGCAGCCCTCCCCCTCTCACAAGTACTCCTCCTCTCCCGCGGTGCTTGGCGAAGCCCTGCAGGATTGCCACGCTCCTCCACCACCACCACGCCGTTGTGCTACTGTTGGATGGAGTCTTCCTCAACCTCTCCCTCTCTCCTTGCTGGATCAAGGCGTGGGAGACGTCACCGGGCTGTACGTGTGTTGAACGCGGAGGTGCCGTGCGTTCGGCACTTGATCATCGGTGATTTGAATCACGACGAGTACGACTCCATCAACCCCGTTCACTTGAACGCTTCCGCTTAGCGATCTACAAGGGTATGTAGATGCACTCTCCTTCTACTCGTAGCTGGTTTCTCCATAGATAGATCTTGGTGACACGTAGGAAAATTTTTGAATTTCTGCTACGTTCCCCAACAATCACTTTATATCAAATGGACATAAAAAGTGCTTTTCTTAATGGTGAAATTGAGGAGGAAATTTATGTCAAACAACCTCCCAGTTTTGTTAATCCCAAGAAGCCTGATCATGTTTATAAACTTCACAAAGCTCTTTATGGTCTTAAACAAGCTCCTAGAGCACGGTATAAATGTTTGACTAAGTTCCTTATTGAAAAAGGCTTTGAAATTGGTAAAATTGATTCTAGACTTTTTACGAAAAGGGTTAATGGTGAATTATTTGTGTGCCAAATTTATGTTGATGATGTCATATTTGGTTCAGCTAACCCTCTTTTTAGTGAAAATTTTAGAAGGCTAATGTCAGAGAAGTTTGAGATGTCTATGATGAGTGAACTCAAGTTCTTCCTTGGTTTGCAAATCAAGCAAACTAAGGAGGGTACCTTTGTTTCTCAAACAAAGTACACCAAGGACTTATTCAAGAAGTTTAACATGGAAGAATCCAAAGGTATGAGTACCCCCATGCCTACTAGTGGACATCTTGACTTGACAAAGGATGGCAAACCAGTTGACCAAAAGGTTTACCTCTCTATGATTGGCTCATTGTTATATCTATGTGCCTCCCATCCCGATATTATGCTAAGTGTGTGCATGTGTGCACGATATCAAGCGGCCCCCAAATAATGTCATCTTAAGGCTGTGAAAAGGATAGTGAGATACTTAATTCACACACCAAACTTTGGCATTTGGTATCCTAAGAGGTCTTCCTTTGATCTTGTTGGCTACTCCGATTCGAACTATGCCGGTGACAAGGTTGATAGAAAGTCCACTTCGGGTACTTGAGAATTTCTTGGTAGATCTCTTGTATCTTGGTCCTCCAAGAAGCAAAACTCGGTATCCTTATCCACCGTCAAAGCGGAATACATTGCCGCCGGATCATGTTGTGCTCAATTACTTTGGATGACCCAAACTCTTAAAGACTATGGGATATATGTGAAACATGTTCCATTGCTTTCTGACAATGATAGTGCTATTAAGATGGCTCATAATCTCGTGCAACATTCTCGAACTAAGCATATTGAAGTTCGTCATCATTTCATTCGAGATCATGTTGCTAAGGGAGATATCAATCTTAAGCATGTTCGTACCAATAAGCAATTGGCGAATATATTCACCAAACTGCTTGATGAGAAAGTGTTTTTCCGTTTGAGAGGTGAATTGAACATCATTGATGCCTCAAACTTGGAGTAGAAACTCCATGTGGATGCATGCAAGGCATGAGCCTTTCTATGACTAATCCTTGATATTTCTCTTATGATGATGATGATGATGATATGTCTTGGATATACTTGCACTCTTGCATGCTATCTAACCCTTGTAAGTACTTGGATAAGCTCCACTCAATGGTATTGCAACTCAATCACATTCTAAGCAATCTCTACATCTCCAAGTCTCTACAATATGGTGGTTGAAGACAAGGAAGCATGAATCCTTTCAATATATCCATTGACAATTTCTATATATCAAACTTCTTTTGGTATCAAACTTCATGATTGTCATTTTGGATACACAAGTGCTCTTCCTTACAAAAACCCATGTAGGAAGATGAACTCCGACTACAAGCGGTGCTCCCAACTCTTGATGAACTACATCAACTTTGAGCACCCTACACAAGTTCAACTACATGATCAAGATCACCACCACCAAGGTATGTCATTCCATCTTAGAGAAGCTTTACCCCAAGACATGGGTCAAAGCAGCTCAACAAGATGTGAATACATCAAAATGCTTAAACGAAAAATGGCGACCCCATTTTGAGCTTAAATGGTGAGTATGACCTATGATCAAGTGTCTTCACTCAACACCTAAGTCAATATGCTCTAACATAGGTGACTTTATCGCCGACCAATTCTAGATGAAGTTCTCCAGTGTTTCTCTATGTTCTTATATTCGTCTCTTGCTTGTTTGTTTTCCCTTTCAAAAAACACTTCATCTAGATTTTATTTCTTTTCTCTACTATTTTCTGCATTTCCCTGCATTTAATTAATTGCAAATCCTTAGTTAATTCCCTGCAAATCTTTGTGAGAACCTATTTGCCTAGTGAGCTGAGATGACAAAATCGGTTCACTGTGATGAACCTGGCCTCACTGATCTTTTATTTTCGGACAGACCGAAACAATTTGGTGTCACTGAAGAAAAGGGCTCGGTGTTACTGATTTCACTACAGTGGAAACATTTTGCCATTTGCATCCCGCTTTTCAAATCCAGCTCCACTCGATGATTCTTATCCTCTACCTGCATCACATTTTTCACTGCTTTGCCATGTGACTCAAGGACCAAACCTATTTGACTTGTACTCCAGAAGAACACTTTCTTGGAAATTGATGTCAAAGGGGGAGAGAGATCACATCAAAGCTTATCTTATGGGCCAAAGAGACCCTATGGGAGAGAAAGCCTTATTAATCTTCCCAAATGCTTGGTGAACAAAGAGGAGAGAAGCCACATGTCTTTTAGAGGGGAAAGACATGTTAGTAGAAGATATTTCTTTGTGCCTTTTGCTTTGTTTTTCATTTTCTCTGATTTTCTATTACCCTATCTTCTCCCATTATCCAATATCAAATTCAGGGGGAGAAAGACATCTAAAGGAAGAAAATCTTTAGAGTTCATTGCATATTTTTACTCTTGGGGACATGTCAATATCCAACTAGAGTACTAAGTACTCACTCTCTACATGTCATCCCAATCTTGGTACTCTTATGGTTTCTCGTTCTTGCTCTGACTAGTAGATGTTCCTGTGTTGTCTAACCCTGTTTTCTCAGGTATATCTCCTCCAAAGTTAGCTCAAGAACACAAGGTAAGTATATGCATAACACTCATGTGCATGAGGATCTCTTACTGATGTATATATTGTTTGCAAGAAGGACTCATGAACATGTAGGTACATTCTCTGCATTCCACATCATTTGCTCTGATGCATATAGCCAAGATACAGGTAACTCATTGCTTGCTCTGACACATTTATGCTTTCACATACTCCTATGATCTATCTTCACATCATTGCATACATGTAGGGGGAGCTAATGCATGTTGCATGTTCTTCCAAAGATTTACTTGTTATACTTCATATCTTTATCGAAAAGCTTTGATGTATGTTGTCATCAATTACCAAAAAGGGGGAGATTGAAAGCACAAGTGCTCCCTGGGTGATTTTGGTAATTAATGTCAACATATCTCTTGTTGGACTAATACTTCTACCTAGTACATTTCAGATGAGTTCAACATTGGAGTGGCAGGACAAGAGGATGTGGAACCCCTTCAATATGCTAAGGACACATATTGGCAAAAGCTCAAGACTCTTTATTTTAATTTTAGTGATCCAAGATCACATTGAGTCCATAGGAAAGCCAATACTATTAAAGGGGGATGAGGTGTTGCTTAATGGCTTGCTTGCTCAAAATGCTTAGTGATATGCTCCAAAATCCCTCAACCACTTTCTCATTGCCACATATGTCCTAAACCTAAAGTCAAACTCGGCCCCACCGATTTGATCTATCTAGCGACATCGATTTCACTTGACATAGACATATCCACAAACCCTAATCAGTTTGATCTCACCGATGGGATCTCAGTCTCACCGAGATGGACTTGCAAACTCTCTGTCACCTACTACAGTTATTTCGGTCTCACCGAGATACGAGTCAGTCCCACCGAGTTTGCTTGACCAAGTCTATGTTTGCTTATTGCTGAAACCGGTCTCATCGAGTTCACGCAATCGGTCTCGCCAAGATGAGGTTTTTCCCTAACCCTAGCGCATCGGTCTCACCGAGTTGATGTTGTCGGTCCCTCCGAAATGCCAAATGTTCACATTTTGAACCAAGTCGGTCTGACTGAGTTTAACCATTCGGTCCCACCGAGTTTGGGAATTTGTGTGTAACGGCTAGATTTTATGTGGAGGCTATTGAGGGAGTCCTGGACTAAGGGGTCATCGGGTGTCCAGTCTATTGGGCATGGTCCAGACTGATGGGCCGTCAAGATGGAAGGTATAAGACCACCTCTCGTGTCCGGTAGGGACTCTCATATACGTGGATGGCAAGTTCAGGTGTCCGGATATGCTATTTCCTTTTTGTTAAACCGACTTTGTACAACCCTAAGCCCCTCTGGTATCTATATAAACTGGAGGGTTAGATCGAAGGCAGGATCACAACATTGATAGACTAGCTAAACTAGGGTTTAGCCATTACAATCTCGAGGTAGATCAACTCTTGTAACCCCTATACTCATCGAATATAATCAAGCAGGAGTAGGGTTTTACCTTCGTTAAGAGGGCCCGAACCTGGGTAAACACTGTGTCCTTTTGATCATGGTTACCATCGATCCTCAGACATATAGCTTGGTCCCCCCTACCCGAGATCTGTCTGTTTTGACACCGACATTGGTGCTTTCATTGAGAGCTCCATTGTATCGTCGACAGAAGGATTGATGGCTCGCCTCTTCATCAACGATGATGTTGGGTCCAGGGAAACCTTTCTTCCCGGACAGGTCTTTGTGTATGGAGGCTTTGTGCTTCTTGCCAACTCGAACGGCCGCCTCAAGCAGGTCGACAGTTACGCCCCCGGCCACCAAATCAGATTTGGAAATCTGAATTACATCACCGGTATCCGAGGAGATCTGGTCTTCGAGGTGTTCCCGGCCTCGGCTGCTGCCCCTTGCCCCCATGAAGGAGACTCTTCGGATCCGCTCTTAGATCCCGTCCAGGGGTCGATACTCACACCCGCCTCGGCCGTAGATCCGGAGCGGGTGGTAACGTCAAGGACAGGAGGGATCACCCCCACCGGACTACCTTCGACCATGGAACTTCTGACCGGAGACCCAGATGCGGTTTTGGACTTGACTCTGGACATTAGCTCCGAACTATCAAAGTCCGCGTCGATTAGGCCCGATCAAGTGTCTGTCGCCAAACTTAGCCCTATAGATTCACAGACTCGCATGCAGCTTTCGCCCTTAGACGAAGCGCTGGGCTTAATGCGATCCCTCACCATTACAGAAGGTTTGCCTCTGAACTGCACCCAGTACAGGTTGGAGGCGGAGAGCGGGGAATTTCATGACCCACCCACCACCCACTTAATAGCCATTGTTGAGGATTTAACCGACATGCTGGACTATGCGTCCGAAGATATCGACGGTATAGACGACAATACTGATGCCGAACCGAACCAAGTCCCACCCATCACACGGCGTTGGACGGCCACTTCAACCAGTGATGTATACATGGGGGACACTCCTGATAAAAAGGACGACGAGGATAATCAGAACCCTAATGAGGACAAGCTCGTCGATAAACCACCAAAGCACCGACATCAGTGGCGCCACTCACGATTGCATCACGTGAAGGATAGTAATACCAGCACGGGAGACAATGGGACTCCGGATGATGCCAAAGATCCCGAATACCCCGTCGAGCCCACATTCGAACGGGGCGAAAGGGACGAGGGTCAGTATAGTCCCGAACACGCCGATCACGAAGATTCAGAAGACAGCAACTATATGATAGTCTCTAAAGAGTATGTTAGCCTCAATGATGAAGACTTTATCGTCCCAGAGGAACCCCTCGAGCAAGAACACTTCAAGCGACAGCTCATCACCACAGCACAGAGCCTAAAAAATAAACAGCAGCAGCTCAAAGTGGAACAGGATATGCTCAATGAAAGGTGGACCAAGGTCCTGGCCGCCGAGGAGTATGGCCACGAGCGACCTACAAAAATTTACCCCAAGCGCAAGCTGCTGCCACAATTCGACGACGAAGCCCTTGAGCCAATACCGTCGAAATACAATCAGGCAGATAACAAGACCGACCACCATGTGGACGGGACAAAGTGGCATATCAAGCCGAACACCAGCTCGCACCCCCTCGCCGAAGAGGCAAGGAGACAGCAGTTGCGGGTTACACATATGACTTGCAATGTGACCTAGCCAATAAAGCTAGACAGACTAGATCAATCTACGGATCAAGAGGCCGTGCCCCGGCGCAAGATAACAGCTATGAAGTCCGGCGTGACGACCATTACTATATTCGGGATCAACACCGAACTCAGATGTCATCCGACTTCCGCCGTGATATTGCACAATATAGAAGGGTGGCACACCCTTTATGCTTCACCGGTGAGGTAATGCAGCACCAATTTCTGGAAGGGTTTAAACCTGTAAACATCAAACAGTACGATGGAACGACGAATCCGGTCGTCTAGATTGAAGATTTTCTTCTCCACATTCACATGGCTCGTGGAGATGACCTCCATGCCATTAAATATCTTCCTCTAAAGCTGGAAGGACCAGCACGACACTGGCTGAACAACCTCCTAGAAAACTCCATTGGAACCTGGGAAGATTTGGAAGAGGCTTTTAGGGCCAACTTTCAGGGCACTTATGCGCGGCCACCGGATGCTGACGACTTGAGTCACATAATCCAGCAACCAGGTGAACCAGCTTGCAAGCTTTGGAATCGGTTCCTAATTAAAAAGAACTAGATCATGGACTGTACAGACGTCGAAGCCTTAGCGGCCTTCAAACACGGCATCCGCGACGAATGGCTTGCCCAACACCTCGGGCAGGAAAAGCCGAAGATCATGGCAGCCTTAACCGCACTTATGACCCGCTTCTGTGTGGTTGAGGATAGCTGGTTGGCTCGTAGAAGCAACAGCTCGGGCGACCCCGGTACTTCTGAGGCCCGGGATGGCAATGGTAAACCTCGCTGCAACAAAAACAAATGTCAGAGCAACAATGATGACGCAGATGATACGACAGTCAATGCTGGATTCAGTGGTTCTAAAATCGGACAGTGGAAGAAACCTTTTAAAGGCAACAGGGATGGTCCATCCAGTTTGGATAAAATCCTTGAGAGGCCCTGTCAGATTCATGGCACACCCGACAAGCCTGCTAACCACACCAACAAGAACTGCTGGGTTTTCAAACAGGCCGGTAAGATAAATACCGATCACAAGGGAAAGGGACCTCCAAGTGAAGATGATGATGAGCCCCATCAGGCAAACACTGGGGGTCAGAAGCAGTTTCCCTCCAAGGTGAAAACAGTGAACATGATCTATGTCACTCACATCCCCAAAAGGGAGCGCAAGCGCGCACTAAGGGACGTCAATGCTATAGAGCCTATCACCCCAAAGTTTAACCCAAGGTCAGCCTGTCCGATCACTTTTGACCGCAGGGATCACCCAACCAGTATCCGTCACGGGGGTTCGGCTGCCCTGGTACTTGATCCAATTATTGATGAATACCATCTCACTAGAGTCCTTATGCACGGGGGCAGCAGTCTCAACTTGATCTATTAAGACACCATCCGCAAGATGGGCATTGACCCATCAAGAATCAAGCCTAGTAACACTACCTTTAAAGGTGTGATACTGGGCGTGGAGGCCCGTTGCATGGGCTCACTGACACTGGAGGTAGTATTCGGCTCCCAGACAACTTTCGCAGCAAAGAGTTAATCTTAGACATCCTCCCTTTCCGCAATGGCTATCACACACTGCTCGGACGAACTGCTTTCGCCCGCTTTAATGCAGTCCCGCACTATGCTTATTTGAAGCTTAAGATGCCTGGACCCCGTGGCATTATTACAGTCAATGGGAATATGGAGTGCTCCCTTCGTACTGAAGAACACACCATGGCCCTTGCAGCCGAGGTGTATGGTGGCCTTATCAAGCCAAACAATACGTCGGACATTAAAGCCAACAACATCTCTAAATGAGTCCGGCCCGCGCATCACTGCAATAACTCAACGGATCTGGACGTCGATTAGCAGTTCGGCCTCCACCGACTGCCCCATAAGGTTGCGGTTTACATACCGCGCATACATAACTACGCACTAAAATTACCTTGGGCAGCACCGGAGGCACACCGCGAAACAAGTCCATAGTACGGGTTGACCCTCTTTGGACGGCATACATCTTTTTTCACTACAGGTTCATTAAGAGCCCTATTTGCTATATGGTTGTATCAGGAGATCCTTTCAAGGCTAGCATTTTCCAACCATCAAATACTCCTATCAAAGGACTTATTACTAAGGAGAAATGGCGCAGACGTGCAACAGGGCATCACTGGAGTTTTTTAACTATTATTTTTAGGCCCTGTGTTAGACTTTCCCTTATGTAATTTTTTTTTCTTTTTAGGCATGTAACATGACCTTAATATTCATGGCATTGTCTGTCGAAACACGCCTCGACGTATTAATAAGGATATAAAGGAAGTAGATGATCATCATCTTTTTGATTGGGCTCTTATATTATCTTGTCATCCGTATTCCCTCCTTGCTTTCGATGGACATACGTCCTTCGGCACGGCCTTTGCTACCTCTTGAGCTTGCGTTGGTTTTCCCTTGAAAAGGAAAGGGTGATGCAGTAAAGTAGCGTAAGTATTTCCCTCGGTTTTGAGAACCAAGGTATCAATCCAGTAGGAGACGACGTACAAGTCACCGAATACCGGCACAAACAATCAAGAACTTGCAACTAAGGCGATAAAGGGTTGTCAACCCCTTCACGGTCACTCGCAAAAGTGAGATCTAATAGAGATAGATAAACAGTAAAGTAAATATTTTTGGTATTTTTGGTTGTATAGATTGGAAAGTAAAGATTGCAAAATAGTAGAACGGAAACTAGCAAGATGTAAACGAGATGCAATAATATGGAAAAGAGACCCGGGGGCCATAGGTTTCACTAGTGGCTTCTCTCGAGATAGCATATATTATGGTGGGTGAAAAAATTACTGTTGAGCAATTGATAGAAAAGCGCATAATTATGATGACATCTAAGGCAATGATCATGAACATAGGCATCACGTCCGTGTCAAGTAGACCGACTCCTGCCTTCATCTACTACTATTACTCCACACATCGACTGCTATCTAGCATGCATCTACAGTATTAAGTTCATAAAGAACGGAGTAACACATTAAGCAAGATGACATGATGTAGAGGAATTAACTCAAGCGATATGATAAAAACCCCATCTTTTTATCCTTGATGCCAACAATACAATACGTGCCTTGCTGCCCCTACTCTCACTGGAAAAGGACACCACAAGATTGAACCCAAAGCTAAGCACTTCTCTCATGGCAAGAAAGATCAATCTAGTAGGCCAAACTAAAATGATAATTCGAAGAGACTTGCAAAGATATCAAATCATGCATATAAGAATTCAAAGAAGAACCAAATAATATTCATAGATAATCTTGATCATAAATCCACAATTCATCGAATCTCGGCAAACACACCGCAAAAGAGTATTACATCAAATAGATCTCCAAGAACATCAAGGAGAACTTGGTATTGAGAATCAAAGAGAGAGAAGAAGCCATCTAGCTAATAAGTATGGACCCGAAGGTCTGTGGTAAACTACTCACGCTTCATCAGAGAGGTAATGGTGTTGATATAAAAGCCCTCTATGATCGAATCCCCCTCCGGCAGGACGCCGAAAAAGGCCCCAAGATGGGATCTCGCAGGTACAGAAGGTTGTGGCAGTGGAAAAGTGGTTTTGTGGCTCCCCCTAATATTTTTAGGGTATAAGAGTATATATAGGCGAAGGAACTAGGTCGGTGGAGCTACAAGGGGCACACGAGGGTGGGGCACCCCTACCCTCCATGGGTTCACCCTCCAACCTCGTGGCCTCCTCGTTACGTCTCTAACTTCATCTCCAAGTCTTCTAGTTTGCTTTCGGTCCAAGAAAGATCATCGCGAAGGTTTCATTCCATTTGGACTCCATTTGGTATTCCTTTTCTGCAAAACTCTAAAATAGGCAAAAAAAACAGAAACTGGCACTGGGCCCTCGGTTAATAGGTTAGTCCCAAAAATAATATAAAATATCTTTTTAAAGCCCATTAAACATCCAAAACAGATAATATAATAACATGGAACAATAAAAAATTATAGATACGTTGGAGACGTATCAAGCATCCCCAAGCTTAATTCCTGCTCGTCCTCGAGTAGGTAAATGATAAAAACAGAATTTTTGATGTGGAATGCTACCTAACATATTTATCAATGTAATTTTCTTTTATTGTGGCATGAATGTTCAGATCCGAAAGATTCAAGACAAAAGTTTAATATTGACATAAAAATAATAATACTTCAAGCATACTAACAAAGCAATCATGTCTTCTCAAAATAACATGGCCAAAGAAAGCCATCCTTACAAAATCACATAGTCTGGCTATGCTCTATCTTCATCACACAAAGTATTTAATCATGCACAACCCCGATGACAAGCCAATCAATTGTTTCATACTTCTGATGTTCTCAAACTTTTTCAATCTTCACGCAATACATGAGCGTGAGCCATGGATATAGCACTATAGGTGGAATAGAATGGTGATTGTGGAGAAGACAAAAAGGAGAAATAGTCTCACATCAATAAGGCGTATCAACGGGCTATGGACATACCCATCAATAGATATCAATGTGAGTGAGTAGGGATTGCCATGCAACGGATGCACTAGAGCTATAAGTGTATGAAAGCTCAAAAAGAAACTAAGTGGGTGTGCATCCAACTTGCTTGCTCACGAAGACCTAGGGCACTTTGAGGAAGCCCCTCATTGGAATATATAAGCCAAGTTCTATAATGAAAAATTTCCCACTAGTATATGAAAGTGACAACATAGGAGACTCTATCATGAAGATCATGGTGCTACTTTGAAGCACAAGTGTGGAAAAAGGATAGTAGCATTGTCCCTTCTCTCTTTTTTTATGGCCTCTTTTTTTATTTTATTTTTGTCCAGAGTCTCATCCCAACTTGTGGGGGAATTATGGTCTCCATCATCCTTTCCTCACATGGGACAATGCTCTAATAATGAAAATCATCACACTTTTATTTACTTACAACTCAAGAATTACAACTCAATACTTAGAACACAATATGACTCTATGTGAATGCCTCCGGCGGTGTACCGGGATGTGCAATGAATCAAGAATGACATGTATGAAAGAATTATGACCGGTGGCTTTGACACAAATACGATGTCAACTACATGATCATGCAAAGCAATATGACAATGATGGAGCATGTCATAATAAACGAAATGGTGGAAAGTTTCATGGCAATATATCTCGGAATGGCTATGGAAATGCCATAATAGGTAGGTATGGTGGCTTTTTTGAGGAAAGTATATGGTGGGTGTATGATACCAGCGAAAGTTGCGCGTTACTAGAGAGGCTAGCAATGGTGGAAGGGTGAGAGTGCGTATAATACATGGACTCAACATTAGTCATAAAGAACTCACATACTTATTGCAAAAATTCATTAGTTATCGAAACGAAGTACTACACGCATGCTCCTAGGGGATAGATTGGTAGGGAAAGACCATCACTCGTCCCTGACCGCCACTCATAAGGAAGACAATCAATAAATAAATCATGCTCCAACTTCATCACATAACGGTTCACCATACGTGCATGCTACGTGAATCACAAATTTTAACACAAGTATCTCTCAAATTCACAACTACTCCACTAGCATGACTTTAATATCACCATCTTCATATCTCGAAACAATGATAAAGAATCAAACTTCTCATAGTATTCAATGCACTTCATATGAAAGTTTTTATTATATCCATCTTGGATGCCCATCATATTAGGACTAATTTTATAACCAAAGCAAATTACCATGCTGTTCTAAAATACTCTCAAAATAATATAAGTGAAGCATGAGAGTTCAACAATTTCTATAAAATAAAACCACTGTCGTGCTCTAAAAAGATATAAGTAAAGCACTAGAGCCATATTGTCTAGCTCAAAAGATATAAGTGAAGTACATAGAGTATTCTAATAAATCACGAATCATGCGTGTCTCTCACAAAAGGTGTGTACAGCAAGGATGATTTTGGATAACTAAAAAGCAAATACTCAAATCATACAAGACGCTCCAAGCAAAACACATATCATGTGGTGAATAAAAATATAGCCTCAAGTAAAGTTATCGATAGATGAAGACGAAAGAGGGGATGCCTTCTGGGGCATCCCCAAGCTTAGGCTTTTGGTTGTCCTTGAATTTTACCTTGGGGTGCCTTGGGAATCCCCAATCTTAGGCTCTTTTCACTCCTTATTCCAAAGTCCATCAAATCCTTACCCAAAACTTGAAAACTTCACAACACAGAACTTCAACAGGAAATCTCATGAGCTCAGTTAGTATAAAAAATAAATCACCACTTTAAGGTACTGTAATGAACTCATTCTTTATTTATATTGGTGTAAAACCTACTATATTACAATTTCTCTATGGTTCATACCCCCGATACTACTCATAGATTCATCAAAATAAGCAAACAACACGCAAAAAACAGAATCTGTCAAAAACAGAACAGTCTGTAGTAATCTGTAACCTTCAAATACTTTTGTAACTCCAAAAATTCTGAAATAAATTTGTGGACGTGTAGAATTTGTCTATTAATCTTCTTCAAAAAGAATCAACCTAAAATCACTCTTCCCTAAAAATGACAGCTATTCTCGCGAGCGCAAAAGTTTCTGTTTTTTACAGCAAGATTGCATTGACTTCACCCAAGTCTTCCCAAAGGTTCTACTTGGCACAAACACTAACTAAAACATAAAACCACATCTAACCACAGGCTAGATGAATTATTTGTTACTAAACAGGAGCAAAAAGTAAACAACAAAAATAAAATTGGGTTGCCTCCCAACAAGCGCTATCGTTTAACGCCCCTAGCTAGGCATAAAAAGAAGAATAGATCTAGGTATTGCCATCTTTGCTAGGTAATTCTTCAATTGAACACGTATAGTCCTTAGGAGATTATTCGGTTTTATCAATAATTAAACTCCTAGTCAAGAAATCTAGAATTTCATTCGTGGTAAAAGGTTCCTTAATAATATCGAAAATGTTGGGGTGCACACTTATTGATTTGATATCTTCATTTTCCTTACTAGAAGATTCACCCTTATTCTTAGGAACGTAAATAAACTTGGCAACTTTGGCAGGAGGATGGTTCGAGGTATTTTTAACAACAAAAAAGTGGAACCCAAGTTGGTAATAATATCTTCGAGTTTATCAATTCTAGTAGAATCCTGATCTATCTTTTCATTAACTATGAGTTCCTTTTCTCTAAGATTTTTCAGTGTAACTCCTACCTTAGATCCATATTGAGTAATTTGATTATGAATCTTTTTATCCAAACTTTCTATTAACTCTACAGTGGCAATCTTGTTCTCAATAATATCAAGTCTTTGCATCACATGTTCCAAGGTTAAAATAGTTCCATTGACCAAAAGAGGTGGTGGGCCTAACATATCTATCATGGCATTGTAAGAATCAAAAGTATGGCTTCCCAAGAAATTCCCTCCAGTAATGGTGTCAAGACCATATCTATTCCAAGGAGTAATGCCTACATAAAAACTGCAGAGAAGAACGTAAGTCGATTGCTTTCTAGTAGATCTATTTTGAGCATTGCAAATTCTATACCAAGCATCTTTTAGATTTTCCCCTCCCTTTGTTTAAAATTGAGAACCTCATTATCGGGGGTACCAATGAAGATAGGAGGACTATACATGAAGGCGAATCAAGCGATCTAACACACAAGCACACAAGAAGCAAGCGAAAGGAGACGAACGGAAGAGAGGCGAAGAAAAGGCAAAGGTTTTTGAAAATCATTTTTGAAGTGGGGGAGAGGAAAACGAGAGGCGAATGGCGAATAATGTAATGCAAGGGAGAAGAGTTTATGATGGGTACTTGGTATGGCTTGACTTGGCGTAGATCTCCCAGGCAACGGCATCAGTGTCACGACCGGGTTTTCCGGGGTAATAAATTTCCAGAAAAGACCGTCGTGCTCATCAGCCCCAGGATTACTGTTAGCTGATGAGGTTCCAACTTGTTACAGAAATTCCAAGCAAAATACAAAAATATGTAGTACAAGACCATTATGGCCTGTGAGTACAACAAATGGTTTCTAGTGGTTGATGGCAGAAGCGGGTTATGAGACGTCAGGGTCTATGGGACTCCATTTCCCACGGGAACAGCTGACCAGGTTAATTCCTATCTTCGCAAGGCTGCTATCTCCATTGAGTGGGTTCCGGGGCTGGCATCGCGTTGCTCCTCTCCGTGCAAGAAAAATCTGGCCAAGACAATAGCCAGGGACAAGCCAGTGAGTACTTTGAATGTACTCGCAAACATTATGAACACAGGTATAATATAACAATGATGTGCTGAAAATATTTTATGCTCATGACGTCAGTCACAATAGATCAATGAAACTCTGATGCGTACAAGCAAGTTATCTATAAAAATGCAATAATATGGTAGTATAAAAAAAATTATGAAACAAATAACAAGCAATGCCACAGTCGGGCGTCTTAGCGACACCACATAAAGGGCTTAAAAAGAAATGCCACAGTCGGGCGTCTGAGCGACACCACATAAAGGGCTTTAAAAGAAATGTCACAGTCGGGCGTCTAAGCGACACCACAAAAAGGGCTTTGAAAGAAATGCCACAGTCGGGCGTCTGAGCGACACCACATAAAGGGCTTAAAAAGAAATGCCA